>NC_071278.1:6275011-6307511 GCF_023375685.1 Ictalurus furcatus
TGGATATCAAACAATTGCAAACACGACACAGGTTTATCAACAAAAAAAAGCTTTGTTAAATATAGGTGTGCAACAATTATTGGCACCCTTTTAGTCAATATTTTGTGCTACCTCCCTTTTCCAAGATAACAGCTCTGAGCCTTCTCCTATAATGCCTAATGAGGTTGGAGAATACATGGCGAGGGATCTGAGAGCGTTCCTCCATACAGAATCTCTCCAGATCCTTCAAATTTCGAGGTCCACGCTGGTGGACTTTCCTCTTCAGTTCACCCCACAGGTTTTCTATGTGTTTCAAGTCAGGGGACTGGGATGGCCATGGCAGGACCTTGATTTTTGTGGTCAGTAAACCATTTTTGTGTTGATTTTGATGAATGTTTTGGATCATTGTCCTGCTGGAAGATCCAGCCACGGCTCATTTGAATCTTTCCGGCAGAGGCAGTCAGGTTTTCATTTAATATCTGTTGATATTTGATCGAGTCCATGATGCCATGTATTCTAATAAAATGTCCAGGTCCTCTGGCAGAAAAACAGCCCCAAAACATTAAAGATCCACCTCCATATTTAACCGTGGGCATGAGGTACTTTTCCATATGGCTGCCTCTCTCTGTGCACCAAAACCACCTCTGGTGTTTATTACCAAAAAGCTCTATTTTGGTTTCATCTGACCATAGAACCCGATCCCATTTGAAGTTCTGGTAGTGTCTGGCAAACTGAAGACGCTCGAGTTTGTTTTTGGATGAGAGTAGAGGCTTTTTTCTTGAAACCCTTCCAAACAACTTGTGGTGATGTAGGTAACTTCGGATTGTAGTTTTGGAGACTTTCTGACCCCAAGACACAACTAACATCTGCAATTCTCCAGCTGTGATCCTTGGAGATGTTTTGGCCACTCGCACCGTCATCTTCACAGTGTGTTGAGACGATATAGACACACGTCCAATTCCAGGTTGATTCATAACATTTCCAGTTGACTGGAACTTCTTAATTATTGCCCTGATGGTGGAAATGGGCATTTTCAATGCTTGTGCTATTTTCTTATAGCCACGCCCCATTTTGTGAAGCTCAACAACCTTTTGCTGCACATCACAGCTATATTCCTTGCTCTTACCCATTGTTATGAATGACTAAGGGAGTTTGGGCTGTGTGTTACCTCATATTTATACCCCTGTGAAACAAGAAGTCATGGTGGAACAATTTCCTGTTCCTAGTCACCCAGGTGTACTAAAAATTTTTTAAATATCAATGGGAATATACTTCAAATATATTTTTCTCGTATGAATTCACAGGAGTGCCGATAATTGTTGCACACCTATATTTAACAATTTTTTTTGATAAACCTGCGTTTTGTTTGTAATTGTTTGGTATCCATGAGAGCAGAGTATTGTTTAGAATTTTTTGTGCAAAAGGTTAAACAATAAAGACCATTTTTCACAGCCTTCTTTACTCATATTTACCAAGGGTGCCAATATTAATGGAGGACACTGTACATGCACACCAACACAAACAACTTCACAGTACAAAACAAAATACCAGTTTTTTGATCAACTTTGCCTTTGTCTTTACAGACCATCATGAATAATCTAAATCCAGTGTGGAAATCGTTCAAAGTGTCACTAAACACTCTGTGCAGTGGGGATCATGAGCGAGAGCTGAAGGTAGGACAGCCTTTCACATCCTTTGTCTGGTTTATTCAGTCATATCCGTGTTTTTGGAGATCTGCACTGGAACAGAATGACGTCATGCACCAAGACCATGGACTATGTTTCACTAAGAACACATGCACAACCAGGAAGTAAACTCTCAACAGGTCTCTGTTCCAAATGACATGTGTACTGAATAATCACACCTGTCTACAGTTCACAAACTTCCCTTCGTAAGCAAACACACTTTTGTTGAGAAGTCTAGTTCCCAAATGAAACACCAGAGCAGTGACAATATTTTCTTTTTTCAAGTCATGGTAAAATTAGCATTATACCTTGCAAGTTGAATATCTTCGTACATCATATATATACTGTATATTACCCAGGTTTGGGGAGTAATGGAATACATGTGACGGCGATACGTAATCAGGATACAAACACCGGTGACTGTGATCCATTACAGTTACGTCATAAAGCAAAGTCATCAGATTACAGGTACATTTTGTTAAAAAAAAAATGGGAATACTATCAGGATTACAATTTTATTCATTTAAAAGCAGAGAAATAAATCTTTTCACAGAACACAATACAGACAGCTACTTGATTATAGTTCTGGTTCGCTCTCGCCAGTCATGAGTCATGTGAACACCTCCTGGTGCAGGCGCTAATACATTTCATGCAAAGTTCATTTGGTAGAAATGAACACAAATTGTTCTCTGAAATGTTTTTGTTAGCATACATCATCTTTTCCCCGGACATGTCCTTTTTTTCAGACCTTAAATGTCCGGGATTCGGCTTTAGTTTCATTATGATGTGTTTATGGTCTAATACTGCATCATATGTGTGTGTATGTTCGCATTGCTTTAACCTTCTCTGTAAGTCCCGCCTTCTCACACATCGATTGGTCGATTATAAAAGGCTTGCAGCAACAAATTCCTGCCTCTCAGCCGTTATCCTCCTCTCAGCGAGCGTGTGAAGGTGAAGCGATGTTGTGTTCGGTGTTAAACAGTTACTCCACAATAGCAGCGAATGAAACTGTCCCGAGTTGAAGCAGCGCCCATGACCATATAAGGTCATTTTTTATTTCATCTTATTGCACTGCTTCATATTACATGGCCATTCAAATGTGTACATGATGGCAGAAGGTTCACTCGTGGCATTCAGTGTATCAAAGTCTATTTAGGTCATATTTATGCATAAATATAGAAAATTCTAAAGGGTTCACAAGCTTTCAAACACCACCGTAAGACTGAATTGAGGCTATTTACTTTTGAATAGTGCACAACGTTTATTCCTAGTCCTTGAAGTGATATTAAAGTGGAGCTTGGGCTTGTGTTAATACTGATCGTGGCTGCAGAGAGCAATATCCTGCTTTTACTCTGTGATTGTTTTTGTTTAAACAATAATGCCACACCTTAGGACCATTATATACAGTATGTGATAGGGTATGCTCCATCAGAGACCAGGTTAAAACAGCATGTCATATATCATCAACAGTCATATGTCTCAGCTGATATTGTACGGCTTCTAACGGGGTCTTCAGGGTCGTATCAGAGCAGAACGCCTGTGGCAGATTCCCATAACAGCAATCACCTCAGTTCCGCTGCAGGATGTGAGCCGACATCTCTCATAGCCTGCTAATTAGCTAGCATCGCTTACTGCAGTGGCTAGCTGACAGTTAGCTGAGTGGAAACGACACACCGTAACAACAAGATACTGATGCTAAAACACCCATTAAGCCTCCACTTGTTTGCTCGGCTCTGATTTTTTCACTGTAAAAACTGATCAGAGCCCTAGCATTTCACGAAAATATGTCAATTAAGATTTTTAATTGTGAAAATGGTGGTATGGCCTGGTGAATTGCGAAGATCAGTGATAAAGTCCAATGCTATGTGTGACCAAGGGTGTTGTGGAATAGGAAGTGGTCCTAGTAATCCAATGTTGGCCACAGTTTTATCCGTAAATCTCTCTGCTGCTCCGGAGTCTACGAAGGTTGGAAAAACATGCAATTCAGACCACCATGATAATGAAAAAGTTAGCGTAATTTGTTTGCTTTCAGTTGTGGGAGTAAAATTGAGGCGCACTTGTTTGGGGTTCGACTTGCACGACTTCCCTGGGTTTGGTGTCAGAAGGTGCTGATAACGGAGGGATGAGGCTGGTGTGTGGCCTGCATGGTCAGTGAGAGCTGAGCAGATTCACGTGTGGCTATCCAATTGAATGAATTGATTGAGAGACAGCATGTCATCCCAGTTTTTTCTGACTCGTCACAGGGATGATTCAACATTGCCCATTCAAATTACGATTCAGATTTACCCGGTGAGCTACCATAATTCTTGGGCAAGGTTAAAGGGATCTTGGTGGATCCACCTTGTCAGGCAAATCCTTCTGTAACTAAGAGGGCTTGGGCACAGAATAAATGTAGTCCAGAATCATTACCAATACATCAAGAAGGCAGACAAATCCAAAATCATGATTCACACGAATGTACACTTGTGTATCCACCAATCACAAGAGCTCTGCTTCCATAGCCAATTAAACAAAAGTCATGAAAACTGCTTACTTTTATTCAGAATAGAATATGAATAGACAAGGTTAGAAACAGTATCCCAGAATCACCTCTTCACTGTGGAAGATGAGACTGGTGTTTTGCAGGTACTATTTAATAAAGCTGCTATCTGAGGACCTGTGAGGCATCTGTTTCTCAAACTAGACACTCTGATGTATTTATCCTCCTGCAGAGTTGTGCACCAGGGCCTCGCACTGCTCTTTCTATCCTGGTTAGAGGCCTGGTCGATGAGGGGAGTAGTACACACTGTTGTAAGATATCTTCAGTTTCTTGGGAATTTCTCACATGGGAATAGCCTTCATTTCTCAAAACAACAATAGACTGATGAGTTTCTAAAGAAAATTCTTTCTGGCCATTTTGAGGCCGTACACACCTTGGAAGTGGGAAGTCGGAGCTCGGAATTACGTCATTTTCAATCTCTGCGCATTTTCCTACAAAAAAGTAAGAAATGTAAATATCTTTTCATATGATGTACCGTTGCTTAGGCTAGTTTATAATAAAAAGACTCCCAGGTGCATTTCGATGGACCATCTGAAGATCTTGTGCAGTTTTGCAGGTCAAGTAGATCTTCTGTCCGACATTCCGTTATCATGGGACTGCCAACCTTTCAGACTTCTATACCATAGTAATGTTGTTCTAGTTGTAATGGCTTGCATGTTCTCAAGCATTGTCACGTAGGGCCGTGTTATTCGCAGTAATTATTCTGCGGATATTTACACTGAGAAAGTTATTCATATTCAGACTTTACACGCCTGCTTAAGTCGAACTAATCTGTTTGATCACACTTTTAATCTGCCATTTTGAACTTGAAATATTGCTAATGTTAAAGCACTCTATGTTCGGTCTGAATACTGATGAACCGACTTGAGAGGAGAACTCACGAGACAACAAACGATCCTAAAAGTACTTGCCTGGATTAGGGTTAGGGTTAGGATTTGAGCGCTTCATTGCTGCTCTGTGCTCAGGAGGACCAGGTCGAGTTCTTATTGACTCATTGAGCCAGCAAACGGATTGACCCCAAATGTTTATGTGCATTCTCCTGAGTGACAGCACCATGATCAAGTGTAACTGCCAGACTGTTATTTTAAGGGACCCAGTCATAATTAAAGATGTGTAATTTTTGTTTAATATTCATGAGCTGTTTATACAGCATGTTCTGAAAGCTGTGAGGTCACCTCAGTGGTGACACTGGTTTCATTTCAAGATGCGATGTTCACATTCTAATTAAAACACTGTTCGAGTGCTGCTGAGTGGTGCAACAGGAAAGCATTTACCCTGTCAGCTGGAGATTGTGAGTTTGAATCCATGATGATGCTACATGCCCATGGCCAGGAGTCTTAAGAGAGCAAAATTGGCCGGGCTCTCTAGGTGGGAGGGAGGTCTCTTTCCCCTGTCAATCACTAGCCAATCGTGGGCATCTGTGAGCTCCTGCAAGCAGAAGAGGACCAATACTGTAGTGCTTTACTCCGAGTGTGTTACGCCACCCATGACGTAGCATGAGCAGCAGTTCGAAAAGATGCAATTGGCTTCATGCGTCTCAGAGGAAGCATAAGATAAGATAAGATAAGATAAGATGTACCTTTGTTGCTGGAGGTGGGGAGATTTACAGCTGAAAACATTGGTCATTGGTTGTTACTTAAAGGTGTAGCACTCCAGGTTTGCACTGCTGCTGCTTCATAGTCATGACTGTACATGTTGTCCAGGTACTAAAATTGAATGTTACCCCTCAGTGTGGCGGTGGGTCAGTTACTCATCATGTGGCCTACGCTACATGGGACGGTATAGAATGCTAGTTACTTATGAAACTGTTGGGTCTACAGTATGAACCCCAGAAAACTGCCATTTAGAACCATTTTAATTTTATTGTGTCTGTGAACATGCTATGATCTTAGAGGTGCCAGCGTTTGTTTATTGTGGGTTAAAACCAATTAATTTGTTCCATTTGATGCAGGTTAACCTTATGTTAAGACAACAGAGTTATCCATTCCATTCAGACACAACCCTAAACCCACTGTCATTCATAGTTATAACATGTTGCATTAACCATTTTATTCATCCACTGAGAATATTATCTCCGTATTCCGGATTTCTTGTATCTCTGATCCAAGGATTTTTGTTTTTGTTTTGATATTAGACATAAAAAAGAGAGATAATGGATCTCAGGACTGGGAGGAATGGCAGCTTTTACTCAGTTGAAAAGTCAACCACAGCATCTTTGTATTAATATTTTAAACGGCCTTCAAATTTTGATTACCCCCCACTAATGTCCCTGCATTAATGATTCATCAGCAGCGAGACTACACAGTGCAGTCTTCCTGTACACACACACACACACACACACACTGTAGATAATCGATGATTAAATCTCACGTCTGTTTATTTGTGTGTACTTCTTGATTACTGGTGCTTCAGACCCAGTGCTGTGTGAAGTGTCAGGTTTGTATTAAGTATGTATATATAACCTTTCTTTAACTCCTACTCTGCACATGGACGTTGAACATGATGTGTCATTAAGACAGCACATATTCATATTCATGTGCACTCTGCGATCTGCCTGGACACTGATTCAGGCTTCCTAAGTATCCGTTTGGCTTTGACACTTATCTATGGTGTCATTCTCGTGGTGTGGGTCTTGTGATATTAATGATGCATGCTGCATAGCTGATACAAGCTAGCACATCTAACGGTCTCATGATTGCACATTGTAGCAGGTGGGGGCGTGATTTAGCAGTCGTCTGCAGTGGGAGGTTTGGGAAATGGGCAGATTAAGGTAGCACACCTGTTGCTTATTTGTGGCTGCATATTAACAGGCTGTTTTCCTCTCTCTCTCTCTCTCTCTCTCTCTCTCTCTCATGGACAGTGATTTGAGCATGTGTGTATATGTGTTGAATGATGGCATTTAGCACAGCTGGAAACGACCAAGCCTTATTTATTTTTCTGCTGCTTTTAATGACCCCAATAATAAAAAAGAAAAAGTTCATGTGCAGTTTAACCCTGAGTTGGCGGAGTTCCTGAGCAGTGTCTATGGTCATTGTTACACAGATGTGAAACACAAGTAAAGGGAAGAGACTGGGCTTGTCATATAATCTTAAAAAAGATTTGTCAGTGATTCACATATCAAAGACACTGAATTTCTTTTCATTATGGCATCCTATACAGCATAAAGTATACATTATACCATATACACTACACACTATACATTATACCATATACACTATACATTATACCATATACACTACACACTATACATTATACCGTATACACTATACACTATACATTATACCATATACACTGTACACTATACATTATACCATATACCCTATACACTATACATTATACCCTATACACTACATACTATACATTATACCATATACACTGTACACTATACATTATACCATATACCCCTATACATTATACCATATGCACTGTACACTATACATTATACCAAAACACTAAACACTATACATTATACCCTATACACTATACATTATACCATATACAGTATACATTATACCATATACCCTATACACTATACCATATACACTATATACTATACACTATAAACTATACCATATACACTACACACTATACACTGTACCATATACACTATACTCTATGCACTATACAATATTCTGAAAAAATATGATGTCTTGATCTTATGCCTATCATAAGAAGGGGACTTCGCCTTCAGTATGAATTTGTACCATCTATTCCCTCTTTTTTAGTGTACAGTTTGGGATTGGGACTCAAATGGAAAGCATGATTTTATTGGAGAATACCAGACTACCTTCAAAGAGATGAAGACAGCTATGGATGGAAAACAGGTTCACACACACACACGCACACACACACACACATGAAGTAGTCTGAGAGTTTCTCTGTGTGTTAACTCAGCAGATACTGTATGATACTGTATGATAACGATAATGATACTGTAATATACAGTGTTGTGATTTCTTCTATTGTGATACTTCTGTTGTGTATATCTCATACTGAATAGTTTTAGATCTGCAAACGAAATAAAACACAAAACAAAGGCAACCTGAGTAAACACACAGTACAGTTTTTTAATCAGGCCTGGTTGTGTCTAGTCCAGCTGAACCCTCGTTATGAACGTAGTTTCATAGACTTGGGGAATGAGTGACTATGGGGGCAAATACATTTTCACACAGGCCCAGTTGGTATTGGATAACTAAATTTAGTGGAAAGCCTTCCCAGAAGAGTGGAGCTTATTATAACAGCAAATAATATTAAGGGAATAAATCTGGAATGGGACGTTCAACAAGTACGCATGGGTGTGATGGTCAAGGGTGCACATATTTTCGCTTATATAGTGTATGTGAGGCTATGAGGCTACAATGGGTACAGGCTCATCAACACTGGGCAGTTGAATTGGAAAAACATTGCCTTGTCTGATTAATCCTGATTTCCACTGCAACATAGAGATGGTAGGGTCAGGATTTGGCATCAACAGGTTTGTTTAGTCTTTTTGGTGTTGAGGGTTAGGTTGTTCTCCATCACACCATCTCAGCAGGTTTCACACCTCTTCCCCGTAGGCAGATTGGTCATTGTTTGTGATCAGTCCGATGACTGTTTTGTTGTCCGCAAACTCCTTGATGCCGTTGGAGGTGTGAGTGGGCACACAGCCAAAAGTGAACAGGGTGTTGAGGAGGGGGCTGAGCACACATCCTTGTGGTATGCCAGTGCTCAGGGTCAGGGTGGAGAACAAATCCCCACCTACTCAATGGTCTTGGGGTGTTTAGTGGTTGGTCAGGAAGTCTACAGTGTAATCCAGTTACAAATAGATGTATTTAGCCTAAGCAGTAGAGTTTAGGGACTAGTTTTATCACCATGTTATTTCAGTTATCAAGACCGTCCATCAGACTGACTGGTGGATGCAGAAATGACTCAAATGACTAGAAATTTCTCATCTCTGTCTTGTTTGTCACCAACAGATTCAGTGGGAATGCATCAATCCCAAGTATCAAGTGAAAAAGAAGAATTACAGAAATTCTGGTGTGGTGATCCTGAATCAGTGTAAGGTGAAGATGCTGTCTGTGTGTCACACGGATTGGGTCAAGTATAAAACTGTACAAATCTGAAGCGTTTGGAAACGTTCCACTCATTTAACACAACTCTCGACTTTTTTTCCTTTAGATAATAAAGATGCACTCGTTTCTGGATTATATAATGGGTGGATGTCAGATCCAGTTCACAGTAAGTGGCTGTCTCATGGAGTCTCTCGTATCTGACTGCTGAGACAAAAAAAGAACACAGAAACGAAACGCTCAAATCAGTAAACCTGGTCGACGTAATACAGTTAAATACAGCCATATTCACGCAAACTAAATGCTCCTTTTTATTATATAATACAGCTTGAAATCTTAGGTTGAACCTCAAAGACCTCCCCAAGAACACTGTGAAAATGATAAAATATTTCTAAATATATTACTCACTGTCTCGTTCCACTGGCAGATCTTTCTAGAAATAAATGCTTGAAATAGAATTAGCTTAAAATACAATTAATGTGTCGCACAGCACAGACGGTTGCATGTAAAGGCTTGGTTTATTATGTGTTGGGAGGTGTCGTGCATGGCGGCCATGTTTGTAGCTCATGACGCGTTCTGCGATTTTGGAGTTCCGGTGTTGACGTGACATACTGTAATGGTTTTATATTTGTTTAAAAACTGTATATCTAATAGAGAGAACACACAGATATCTACTGTACCCTCTACTTACAGTCCAGATGGGAAAGCTGTAATTCCTGAATTGGCTGTGTTTGTCTGTAGGTGGCAATTGATTTTACTGCCTCAAACGGCGACCCACGTAACAGCTGTTCTCTTCATTACATCCACCCATACCAACCCAACGAGTACCTCAAGGCCCTGGTGGCTGTGGGGGAGATCTGCCAAGACTACGACAGGTAACTCCGACCATCTGCTGATCTACTGAATAACCAAAGAGTACATAATTGTGACTTGGAGCTGTTAGCATAAGAGCAGGCTCCTATTATTTACTCAAAATATTATCCATTATTTCCTTTTTAATGCAGATTAGTATTGGATTACTGCAAAAGATACTCTCCACTAATAAATAATGCAAACGGGAAAATTCTGTGGTATTTTTCCAAAAGCACTGGAATGATGAACATTTTGCAGATTCCACAAGGCGTAGTGTGTAAACTTATAACCTCAGCTGTACTTCCATTCATTTATTCTCTGGTTTTTCTTCTGAAAGCCACTGATCCATTGCAAATAAGTTTGCGAAAAGCTTAGCGCAGACACATGGAGTAATAATGCGTACCTCGGCCTCTCGACCACATCATCACATCACTCGTGCTTACGTTCAAGCACTGAGCCAATTATATCTGACCCATACCAATGTCATACATCCACATCTGCACATTTCTTATTACTGTATCTTATTAAGCTCGCTATCTTTCATCTTTAATCATACCTCCTCTGATTTCAGTGATAAAATGTTTCCAGCGTTTGGCTTTGGAGCGCAGATCCCACCGGACTTCAAAGTAAGTCAGCCTTTCACTATTAGCACTGCAGCTCTTCCTGTACCATCAACATGTCACTGACCACTGCCTCAGAACGCTCTGCTGGACAGTACTGTAATAATAATGATAATGATAATAATAATAATAATAATAATAATAATAATAAAACAGCTGTTTGTTATGCATTGGAGGATTTTTCCTATCTTTCCTCTTTTCTTTTTTTGTCCGATTATTCGTTTAATGTAAAATGATTGGTGGAAATAAAGGTTTTTCTAACTTATATGGTGGTCACTAGCATGAAGTGGGTCAAATGTTATGCTACTGAGGAACATCAAATGAGACAATTACTTCTATACTATACCATATCGTTACAGTGGTACCTGTCCGGGGGGGGGGGGGGGGGGGGGGAATTTATTATGCAGCAAGTGAACAGTCAGTTCTGGAAGTTGACGTGTTGGAAGCAGGAAAAATGGGAAAGCGTAAAGATCTGAGTGACTCGGACATGGGCCAGATTGTGATGTCTAGACGACTGGGTCAGAGCGTCTCCAGGTCTTGTGGGGTGTTCCCGGTATGCAGTGGTTAGTAGTTGGGGCACAAGGGGGACCTCCGCAATATTAGGCAGGTGGTTTTAACGTTATGGCTGAGTATATTGTTGACATACTGTAAATAAGAATAGAGAATATATTTTGAATATTCTATGTTATATTGGTGGTCAGTTTGGATCAGTTTGTTTTTGTTATCAGTCATTACACCATCACTGCTACGAATGTGTTGCCATGTCAGATCATCTGATTTGTTGAAATCAAGGCCATATATTAACAGACCTTAATGTGATTGGATGCAACTCAGCAACTATTTTCTCCTTTTCAGGTCTCCCATGATTTTGCTGTAAACTTTGATGAGGACAACCCAGAGTGTGCTGGTAAGCGTGTGTGTGTGTGTGTGTGTGTGTGTGTGTGGTAGTATATTCTTAGCCTCTATCTACCAGCATGTACACCTACGGTGATGTAATATGTTAGGATTCCACACTAATCTCTATGTGTGAAGTGAACAGATCACACACTGACATAGCTGTTCTGTGTTGCACACCAAGTGGTATAGATTAGATTTTTCTAGTGGTTATACCCTGAGGTTATGTCCCTTTACAGAATAAGTGTTTCCCACTTAACAAGCTACCCCCCTTCATGACATGCTCTGAGTAACTTTTGTCAGAGGTCAATGTCTGTGAACCCAGACATAACTGCCAGGAGTGATGGGAAATCACCTGGGTAAGACCTTCTACAGTCATGAAGTGACCTACAGATGTCTTTCTTCTTCTCAACGCGTACTCATGTCAGACCCTGTAGTTGCCTTTCCTGATTTCCTCTAGTGTTGCATATTTATCACACTAAATGAGTTCAGATCCTCATTAAAAAAAAGTACACAATGAAACACAAAAATGATGAAAAAGATCTCAATTATCAAAGGAAAGAGGTTCCTGAAAATCTAGATCACCACGCATGTGAAAAACTAATTGCCCCTTAACATGAATAACTACTGTAGTTGTGGCACCTTTACCAACAAAAACTGCAACCAAACCCATCTGATAACTACAGATCAGACTTTCACAGCACTGTGGAGGAATTTTGGCCCACTCTTCATCGCTTTAATTCAGCTACACTGAAGGGCTTTTGAGCATGAACTGTCCGGCTAAGGTCCTGCCACAGCACCTCGATGGGATTCAAGTCATGAATCAAACTTCATTCTGTTTCGTTTGAGCCATTCAGAGGTGGAGCTGTTCTTGTGCTTCGGATCGTTGTCCTGCTGAATAGCCCAAATGTGTTTGAGCTTCACATTATGGACTTCATGATTTTTTGGTAGAGAGCAGAATTCAATTATGTAGGTAGAGTTTCATCAATTATGGCACGTCGCCCAGGCCCTGATTCAGCAAAGCATCCCTACCACCACCATGTTTCACTGTTAGTATGATGTTCTTATTGTGGAATGCTGTGTTATGCTTATGCCAGATGTAAGAGGACTCATGTCTTCCAAAAAGTTCTACTTTCGCCTCATCAGTCCACAGAACATTCTCCCAAAAGGTTTGGGGTTAATCAAAGTGGGTTTTTTTGGTAAAAGTGATGGTCCTCTTGGTTGTTGTCTTGCACCTGTCTCATGAATACCATTTTTTGCCCGGTCTCTTTCTAATAGTGGAATCACGAACACTGACCTCATGTGAGGTGAGCAAGGTTTGCAAATACAGTTTGCTTCAAAAGTATCGGAACAGCAAGGCCAATCTTCTTGGAACGATGGCTGAATGAATTGCAAACACTACATAATAAAGAAAACATTATTTATGGAAGGTCTCAGAAAGTTATCCAGGTGATGCACTCCTGGCGGTGATATAAATGATACAGGGTTCATAGAACCAGAGTTAAGTATGTAACTGGCGTTTTCTTTTTCTTAGGTATTCAAGGTGTTGTCGAAGCTTATCAGAACTGTTTGCCGAAGATCCAGCTCTACGGCCCCACTAATATTGCGCCAATCATCCAGAAAGTAGCCAACTCTGCTTCTGAGGAGATGCACACCAAGGAGGCCATGGTGTGTAGTTATCTTATCTTATCTATAGCTCGTTGGACTTGAAATGGAACAATAACAACCATGACGAAGTCAGCCTTAAATCAATATTATTTATGTACTATAACTGGGTAAACCATATAGGAATCACAACTCAGAGAGAAAGCACGTTGGAAATAGGTGGAGAGAATGAAACTGACTGACTGTGTTGTCATTTACTCCATCTTTCTCTCTCACTAGGAGTATTTCATTCTGCTGATCCTGACCGATGGTGTTATAACAGACATGGCTGACACACGGGAAGCCATTGTACATGCCTCCCACCTCCCCATGTCTGTTATCATTGTGGGAATCGGCAGTGCTGACTTCAGTGACATGCAAATGCTGGACGGCGATGACGGCATTCTGCGCTCGCCCAAAGGAGAACCTGTGCTCCGAGACATTGTCCAGTTTGTACCCTTCCGTAACTTCAAACATGTGAGTGTGGGCAAATCAAATTACTTTCTGTGGCCCAATGAAAAAGGTTAGAACACGTTTTATTGAATAACCGTTGCATTTGAAGGGATTTTGCTAACAGTGCTAACAAGCTAAATCAGAATGAGCTGAATTTTAACGTGGCTTTCAAACAGTTGAAAGGCCGTGTGGGCAAAAGCACAGTTCAGGCTAAAACCAGCATCAGCCAGCCCACATGTGGAGACGCGGGACTTTGATGCCTGCTCTGGTATAAATGCTGCTGAACCAAATGTACGATAATTCACTCAGGATAAGTAAAATGTAATACTCATAAATCACTAACTGGGATAAATGAACAGCTCCTGAGGGTAGAGCAGTACCGTAACTCTCAGATAGCTATGTAAACTAGCCTGTAGCTACACTATTCGCTATTGTTAACTTATGAAATTGTTCTTTTATCTATGAAAGAGGACTGCATATGTCAACTTTGCAAAAAAATAAAAAATAATTGCTGCCACATACACCAGTGTTCTCCAGCATTGAGGCATCAAGTGGAACAGAACAGGTGATCAGACAGAAGGGAAGGATCTACAAGTTGTTGTTGTACTTTGTTGTATAGATAGAGACCCGCATACATCAGTTCCCTACAGTTCTGCTGTTTGTTGTTATTCGTAAATAAACAACCTCGTACACAGGCTTGATCACCAAGAGTAGGTGTTCAGAGCTATTTATTGTTCAAACAAACAACGTAGACTGTAGGTATGATGTTTTTGTGGAATTCGGTGTTGGGTTTATGCCAGATGTAACCGGGACCCCAGAATATGCAACCGTATTTTTAATTGGATATTTGTTTTACGTGAAGCACAGAATTTCCCAGACCTCCACATGACTTGGGGTGAATAAAAAAAACGAGTCAGATTTATTGTTGTTATGTAATATATGGTCGTATGTCTAAAGTGATTCTCATGCATGCATGCGTTCCCGTAATTGTAGTAATTATTATATTATACTATTATAATTATACTACGCCCTTACGCAATCAGAAGCTGGCGTGTTGAACTTAAGCATGTTGTCTGAGTTCTCCTCTTTCTCTCACTGACAGTGCTGCTTTCTATCAGAGAACGTTGTGGTGTGTTTAATTGAACGTGGCATGTCATTAAAAGCAGAACAACCACACCGTGGCACTTTCTAAACACAAACGTGCTTAGACAGGCAATTTGCGCCCCCGGTTTGTTCAAACCCGGCCTCTGTGTGTTAAATACACCACACGCTCACAGGTCCTCCGGTTATTTATGTGTTTCTGTGTTTTTTCTGCTGTGGTTTATTGTATCTGTGAGGTTTCTTTTTCTGACTTTGAAGGATGATTGCGGTTCAGGAACACTAAAATGCCGAACCAGCAGGATTCTGACATTTTATTAATGGTGAGACACAATAAGAGCCTGGTGGATTCAGGTCAGCGTGTGCGGTATCTCACGGTTTATAAATACCACAGAGTTCTGAAGCTCGGTGTCGAGCTGAATCGCACGAACGTTGGTGCAAGAGACAATATCGAGTGTGATATATTTCAGTTTCTTCTCATCATGTTCACAGGGCTCTCCTGCAGCGCTGGCGAAAAGCGTGCTGGCCGAGGTGCCCAATCAGGTAGTGGATTACTACAACAGCAAAGGCATCAAACCCAAATGTATGTCGGACTTCGAGTCTTCCAGAGCTTTCAGTCCCTAAGCAACTGTTGTTGTTGTTATTATTATGATTATTATGATTATTATTATGATTATTATTATTGTTGTTGTTGTTGTTATTTTTATTAGTAACATTAATATATATTAAGAAAAGTGTAGTAACTTATAATTATTATGTCTATATTTTTCACAGTTTTGGGTAATTTATGAATTCATTTTGAGCATTTATATCAAACTTGATCCAAAAGCATGTCTTCAGCGAGATATACAATATCTTTAATATGTGCTCATGATTTCTGCTTGTACAGAACGTGTATTTTCATTTTAGACAGTTTGCATTTATTATTATTATTATTATTATTATTATTATTATTATTATTTGTTCCTTAATTACTTGTTCATTTATTTTTTCGATTATTTACATTTAGTCATTCTTACCAGAACGAAGCCGGCGGACCGCAGAGCAAGTCTCGGTCAGGATTAACCATGTTCCTTAGATAATCGGGAACTGAAGGGAACGTGATATATATTTCATCGTTAGCTTGTTAGAGCTGCTGTGTTCACCTGAGCAGGAAGTCAGCACTATTGCTATTTCCTGTTCCTCAGAGGCGCCGTTTGATTACGACTTCAGTTATATGATCAGTTCAAATGTTTATTGCACGTGTTTCCTAAAGACATTAGAGACGATATGTGTACAGTATGTAGAGATTAATACAACCTATCCAGTATGTTCTAGACACGTTTGGTTCTTTTCTACAGAACTGTTGACCTTTTTATTTTATTTTTTTGCTAAAATTCTTAACGATTTTTAACCTGAAAGTTCTTTCAGACATTTGAAGTGAGTAGCTGATAATGCAATAGATTACACATCCTCTCTTCCTTGTTTTGTATGCATACATGTATTAATGATGTGTGTGTGTGTGTGTGTGTGTGTACGGATGGGTGGGTGTGGGTGTGTGTACACACTACAGATACTACATTGTATATTGCATGTTGACAATAAAAGAATTGAGAAGAAATAATAGAAGTAAGTGTGTGTATACATTCATGCACCCTCCACAGCCTTTCTATTACCTCCACATTCATGTATAATTAAACAACAGATCATAAAGTCAATGCAAATGGAATCCTCAAAAAGAAGTAGAGAGAGAGAGAGAGAGAGAGAGAGAGAGAGAACGTCAGGTGCATCTGTGCTGCTTTGATGGATACAGTTCTTTTCATGCACAGATTAAACTTTTAAGTGGCTTTGTGAAGGACAATATGAGCATGAGTGATGGGAATAAAGCAGATTCCAGGAGAAATCCCACTAGTGTACCAGCTTCTAGCTGCTGAAATGAAAAACAAAGACAAAGCAAAATGTCATTTTTGTCTTTAGAACCTGTGAATAATAAACCCTCGATAAAATCACATGTCTTACTGTGAGTCTGGGTTGACTGTTTTTATTCTAAATCATCGAATGAGTTGAGAAATTAAGGGTTTTTTTCCCTCATAATGTGAGTTCTCAGTTGGTTTTAAATCAGGGGACTGGGGTAGCTATTGCTAAGATTTAAAATAAATAATGATGAATAAGTAAGTCTATATATATATCATCATACAAAACGTTCCTGTGAACTTCTGAATCCATTCTGCCGGTATATTCTGCTGCAAATACAAAATATTAGTTTTTGTGTAAAGCGCCTTGATAAGCTACTTTTAAAGGCAATATATAAAATAAAATTTCTTCTTCTTCTTCTTCTTTTTATTATTATTATTATTATTATTATTATAGTAACTCTGGATGGACTTTCTGTTTCGTCATGTGCAGCAGTAAAAGACCTTGGTGTGATTATTGACTCCGGTCTATCATTTGTCCAGATCATAGTCCAGGCTCTTGTTATTTCTAAACTGGACTACTGCAACTCACTGCTTTCAGGCCTCCCAGCCAGCTCCATCAAACCCCTTGAGATGATTCAGAATGCTGCAGCGTGCCATGTCTTCAACCAGCCCAAGAGAACCCATGTCACACCCCTCTTCATCTCCCTCCACTGGCTTCCTGTAGCTGCCCGCATCAAGTTCAAGGCCTTGATGCTCACCTACAAGACCTTGTCAGGAACAGCACCCTCCTACCTCAACTCTCTCCTGAAGGCCTACGTTCCCTCTCGCAATCTGCGATCGATTAGCGACCGACGTTTAGCAGTTCCAACTCAACGTGGCGCAAGGTTCCTTTCCAGAACCTTCACGCTAACTGTTCCTCAGTGGTGGAACGCACTTCCAATCTCAATCCGGACCGCAGAATCTCTCACCATCTTCAAAAAACAGCTAAAGACCCGCCTCTTCCGTGAACACCTAACTAACTCATAATAATAATAATAATAATAACAATAATAAATAAATAAATAAATAAATAAATAAATAAATAATTGCACTTACACCTCTACTCTGTGCACTTTGCTTCTTCTGGAACTCAATTAATGGATCTTGTATGGTAGCACTACTTGTATTGTTCTCTGCTTGATATATCGCTTTGCTTGTATTTTTCTCATTTGTAAGTCGCTTTGGATAAAAGCGTCTGCTAAATGAATAAATGTAAATGTAAATGTAAATTTGAAGCTCATAATAATATTACTAGGATAGCCTTCTTTCATCTCAGAAAATAGGACTACATCACCCCTATAAAATACTATTATTAACTTATAAAGCACTAAACAGTCTCGCGCCACAGTACCTGAGTGAACTTTTGATCTTCTATGATCCACCACGCCTACTTAGATCAAAAGGTCCAGGCTATTTGTTGGTACCTGGAATAGTGAAGGCTACAGTAGGGGGAAGAGCTTTCTCTTATAGAGCCCCACAGTTATGGTACAGTCTTCCAATTAGTGTTCGGGACTCAGACACAGTCTCAGTGTTTAAGTCCAGGCTGAAAAGATATTTGTTTATTCAAGCTTTTTGTGAATAATTTTTGTTCTTAGGTAAAGGATCAGCTCTAAAGGCTCACAGGTACCGCTTCCCCACTTTCACACCTTCACCCAGGTGTGTTGATGGTGGAGTGTCTGGGTGGTTTATGTCCCAGGGAGCCCTCATGTCTGTGTTCCCTTCTGGCTCTCCCTTTTAGTTTACTTATGCTGTCATAGCTATTTGCTGGTAAAGTGCTAACATCTCAACAATCTCAAAACCTGTTCAAAGGTATCATGTTTAACAGTGAGGTCTTCTGTAAGAAGAAAGATCAAAGAACCATGCAGGAAGTCCAAATTATGATCAAAAAAGGGCAACTCCAACAGGGAAGCAGGGTTAAATGTTCTTTTAAATACCTGCATTTAACTACTTTTATATCCCTTTATATTCAACCTCTCTGTAGAGAGACTGCATTGATATGAACAACATCTGAAAAGAAAATCAACAAAAATAGTAACTGCTGTTAGCTGATACGCAGCTGATAGTATCCCGACTTTAATTGATCTTTTAGGGAATTGTATCTGTTTTCGGATTGTTTTGTCAATGCTGCAATTCCTGTCATATGAGTGCACAGATCCACATTTTTATACCTTTCAGGCCAAGTCCAAATTCAGATCTCTTGTCTGTAGCCTAAGAAGAATGTGATCTATTTCTCCGCTACTGACTCGGCTACTGAATTTAGTTATCCACTATTATAACTCCTGATGTTCAGGACAGCCCTGTTAAACAAAATAAATCTTTTACCATACAACCTCATGACCTCAATTATCATTTCACCTCAGTATGAAACTCTAAGGTGCATACATTATCATAAATTAATCTTTACCACAGCCACAAGGGCACGGCAAAGTCTTTGAAATGATACACAAAGCAATAAAAACACATCAACATTTTTTACACATATATCATATCATACTTATTTAGATGTTTATCCGCCTCATAATTTAAATTCCTGCTGAGAATCTGCAGGTGGATGTGTGTGCTGAGTGTACAGTGCTGTGAAAAAAATATTGGCCCCCTCTGGTTTTCCTCTATTGTTACGTATTTGTCAAGATCTTAATACAAGATGTAATATGAGACAACATGATGAAACACAAAACACAGTTTTTAAACAATCATTTCATTTATTAATGGAAAAATGTGATACAACAACACTCATATGAAAAAGTAATTGCAACCAGACATTTCCGGTAACTGGAGATGTGTGTTAGCTTTATGCCAGATGTAACAGGACCCATTTCTTCCAAAAAGTTCCACTTTAACCTCATCAGTCCACAGAACATTATCACAAAAGGTTTGGGGGTCATCATGGTGTTTTTTTGGCAGATGTGATGAGTCTTTATGGTCCTCTTGGATAGTGGTGGTTTTCGCCTTGCACCTCTCTCGTGGATACCATTTTTACCCAGTATTATTGTTTGACACATATCTGTGCCAAAGTCAACAATCAAGAGAAGCCTTCACCAGAGTAAATACAGATGGTTTACCACAAGATGTTCACCATTGGTAAACCTCAAAAACAGGAAGACCAGATTAGACTTAAAAACTAATAATAATCCAGTATAGTTCTGGAGCAACATCCTATGGAGAGATGAGACAAAGATAAACTTGTAGAAGAATGATGGGAAGAGAAGAGTATGGAGAAAGGAAGGGACTGCTGCGTAGGATCAGGGATCTGAAGCATGGGCGTATACGGCTGCCAGTGGAACTGGTTCTCTTGTATTTATTGATGATGTGGCTGCTGAGAGAATCAGCAGGATTATTTCTGAAGTGTACAGGGTGAGATTATCTGCTAACATTCAGGTTAATCTTGGATCGTTGTTTTGCTGCATGATGAAGTTCCTCCTGATTCATTTGGATGCATTTCTTTGTAAATCTGCAGACAAAATGTTCCTGTAAACTTCTGAATTCATTCTGCTGCTACCATCATGAGTTCCATCAATAAAGATTAGTGAGAATGTTCCGGAAGCAGTCATGCAAGCCCAAGCCATGACATTACCTCCACCATGTGTCACAGATGAGCTTTTATGTTCTGGATCATGAGCAGAGCCTTTCTTTCTCCACACTTTCGCCTTTCCATCACTTTGGTAGAGGTTCATCTTGGTTCCAGAACTTTTGTGGATCATCTCTGTATTTCTTTGTGAATTCCAGTCTTGTTTTCTGATTCTTACTGCTGATGAGTGGTTTGTATCTTGTGGTGTGGCCTCTATATTTATGCCCTCAAAGTCTCCTTCAAACGGTGGATTGTGACCTTCACCCCTGCCCTGAGGAGGTTGTTGATGTCACTGACTGTTGTTTTGGGGGTTTTCTTCACAGCTCTCACAATGTTTCTGCGATCAGCTGCTGTTGTTTTCCTTGCCCGACCTGTTTGAAGTCTGGTAAATTTGTAATTTAATTTAATTTTTGAACTCACACTTAATTGTTTTTAATATTGAATTATTGTAATATTTATACACAGTAATATTTATGAGGCATTGGTGGACATATACTTAAACAGTAATTTATTTACTGTATTACCACACATTTTATTGCTGTACATTTAATTTAGTGAGCTCTGTGGGCAGATATCATGTCCAAATGTCCAAGACTGAAATTTAACCTAATTAATTGTGCTTTAGTTAAATTGCTTTAAAAAATAATTGCGAGTTACAGTAATACTATTAGTTAATACTGTTAGTTAATACTGCTAGTTAATACTGTTAGTTTATACTGCTAATTAATACTGTTAGTTAATAGTTAGTTAATACTGTTAGTTAATACTGTTCATTGCTCCAGAGGTTCAGTTCAGATTTAGTGGAACCAATGTGCGGAACAAATATGTGCGCGGAACTATAAATATTTGTGGAGTTCCGCCGGATGCTTTAAACCGTTACACCGGAACTTGATGTGCTGACAGTTGAGGGCACACATGAGAATGGCGTGTTTGTGTGTGATGTTTTGAGGATATATAGAGGATATACTGAGGATATATTGTGAGGAGAATAAAGATGGCAGTGTGGAGCTGCAGGTGTCTCAGACTCGGTGATGCGCTGCTACACAGAGCCGCTGGGATTCTTCCCCGAACCGGAGCAGGAACATCATCGGAAGGGTAAGCGCCCTGTGCATAGCTACATGCTAACTAGCGAGCTAAATAGCTGACCTAGACTGAATCCCATACATCAGACATTCCGTGGCCACTTTATTAGGTACACCTACTTTAAGTAGCACGCATTGGTCGTGTTACATGTAGATGCAAGGTTATTATTATTATTATTATTGTTGTTGTTGTTAATGTTAATGCAAGGGACCACAGAGTGCTGCTGAACCTACTGAATCCTCTTACAGGTGTACAGTAGCTATACCAGGCCACTGAGTGTGTGTGTGTGTGTGTGTGTGTGTGTGTGTGTGTGCGTGAGAGAGAGAGAGAGAGAGAGAGAGAGAGAAATTCAAAGATATTTATACATTGCCAGCACATTGGTGTTAACAGAAACTGCATTTCCTGTATAAATATGTCAGCAGTTATCTACAGCTAGCTGTATAAACACTACACGCCACTATTTATATAGCTGCTACAAATGATCACGTGAATTCGTGCAATAATTTGTCTGCTAGCGGAGCCGTTACTGGTTGTGTGAGGACTGTCAAGACGTCTACGTGGTGGGACGAACATCTGACTGAAGATAACGTGGAGTTTATGAAGAGGGAAGTGACGGAGGACTACCGAGAGCTGACCGCCGCCAAACTCAACCCTCTAAAGGATGAACCTTGGCCCCGGCATGCGTGGGAAGAACGTGAGTCTCGCACGCTGTCTTCGTCTAGCGGTTGGTCTAGAGAGTTTGTTCGCGTCAGAGTACGAGCCTCAACGTGTGTTTACAGAGAGCCGGAGGGTCGGACTCGTGGCCGTCAAGTTGGGAATGATGCCGGTGTGGACCAAGTCCGGAGACAGGCACGTAGTGACCATGCTGCAGGTACTGTAGGTTTTGTTTGTTTGTTTGTTTGTTTGTTTGTTTTCTCTGGCACGTGGAAGACCACACAGTCCAGATTTCTCGAAAAAGAGAAATATAGACTAACCTTCCACTTTATTGGGAACACCTGCACCTTCATACAGTTATATCTAATCAGCCAATCATGTGGTAGCAGCGCAATGCGTACTGTCATGCCAATGCAGGTCATGAGCTTCAGTTAATGTTCACATCAAACATCAGAATGGTTGTTGGTGCCAGACAGGCTGGTTCAAGTATTTCAGAAACTGTTGATCTCCTGGGATTTTCTCTAGAGTTCACACAGAATGGTGCGAAAAAATACAAAAACATGGAGTGAGCGACTGTTCTGTGGAAACGCCTTGTTGAGGAGAGAGGTCAGAGGAAAATGGCTGACAAGGAAGGTGGATGATCAGAAAGGTCGACCCTTGAGGTGGATGGGCTACAACAGCCGAAGACCACCTCAGGTTCCTCTCCTGTCAGCCAAGAACAGAGTGTGATGCTATCATGGACACAGTCCCCCAAACTGGACTGCTGAAGACTGGAAAAAAATGGGTAATTAAAAAAAATATATATGTACAGTGCTGAGAAAAAGTATTTGCCCCCATCCTGATTTCTTGTGTTTGTGTAGATCTCATACTAAATGATTTCAGAAATTAAAACAAAATCTAAGATAAAACAACATGAATAAACACACAATACAGTTTTTAAATGATAATGATGATATTTATTGAGGCAAAAGAGTTATCCAATACCAACTGGGTCTGTGTGAAAATGTATCAGCTGGACTAGACACAACCAGGCCTGATTACTGCAAACCCTGTTCAGTCAAATCAACACTTAAATAGAACTTTTTCAACAGTATGAAGTTGGTTAAAATGTCTTACCCGGTAACACACTATGCCAAAGCTGAAAGAAATTCCAGAAATGATGAGGAAGAACGTGATTGAAATACATCAGTCTGGGAAGGGTTACAAAGCTATTTCAAAGTCTCTGGGACTCCAAAGAACCACAGTGAGAGTCGATATTTCCAAATGGAAAAACTCAGGACGGTTGTGAACCTTTCCAGAAGTATCCGACCTTCCGTAATTCCTCCGAGAGCACAGCAACTACTCATCCAGGAAGTCACAAAAGAACCAAGTACAACATCAAAGGAACTACAGGCCTCTCATGCATCAATAAAGGTCACTGTTCATGACTCCACTATCAGAAAGACACTGGGCAAAAATGGCATCCATGGAAGAGTGGCGAGGTGAAAACCACTGCTAACTCAGAAGAACATTAAGACTCATCTGAATTTTACCAAAACACACCTTGATGCTCCTCAAACCTTTTGGGAGAATGTTCTGTGGACTGATGAGCTGAAAGTGGAACTGTTTGGAAGACAGGTGTTCCGTTACATCTGGAGTAAACCAAACACCGAATTCCACAAAAACAACATCATACCTACGGTCAAGCATGGTGGAGGAAGTGTGATGGTGTGGGGATGCTTTACTGCTTCAGGGTCTGGGCAACTTGCAGTAATTGAGGGAAATATGAATTCTGCTCTACCAGAAAATCCTAAAGGAGAATGTGCGGTCTTCAGTCGTAAATTGAAACTCAAGCGCAACTGGATTATGCAGCAAGACGTAGGAGTAAGACCTAGTCCTAGAAGTAAGTGAAAGACTGATCTCCAGTTATCAGAAGCATTTGGTTAGTTATTGCTGCTAAAGGTGGTATAACCAGATTTAAAATTTAAGGGGGCAATTAGTTTTTCACATGGGTGATAGGTGTTGGATAACTTTATTTTCCTTCGATAAAAAGAAGTGAATATAAACTGCAGTGTGTGTGTACTCGGGTTGCCTTTATTATTATTCTGTATTTCATTTGAAACTCTAAAACTATCCAGTGTGAGATACACAAACAGAAGAAATCAGGAAATACTTTTTCACAGCACTGTGAGTGGGGATTTTTGTTTTGTTTTGTGTAAACTCTAGAGACTGTCGTGTGTGTGTGTGTGTGTGTGTGTGTGTGTGTGTGTGAAAATCCCAGGAGGTCAGCACTTTCTGTAATACTCAAACCAGCCCATCGACCACCACGCCACGGTTAAAGTCACAGAGATCACACTTCTTTGTCATTCTGATGTTTGATGTGAACATTAACTGAAGCTCGTGACCTGCATGTGCATGATGTTCTGCATTGAGCTGCTGCTGCCACATGACTGGCTGATTAGATAACTGCATGTGTACAGGTGTTCCTAATAAAGTGGAAGGTAAGTGTACACGTTTAACCATTTGAATTTCACGTATTAAAACACCACGTCCAGTATTCTGTGTGCTATACGACATGTTTGGACTCGTCAGTCGAACCCCTCGGTTCTGTTCCGACCCGGAATGAACCGGATCTGTTTTCTGATTGTCCTGCGTTTTTTTTTAATTATTATTATTTATTTATTTATTTTTTTAATCCCTCGATCACGCCCGAGATTTTCGGATGACGTTTCCTATTCATTAATAGTATTCTTTTCTAACTTGATTCCGGTCATGAAGCAGCTTTCCTGTTTTCGTCGCACCGTAGATGATGAACTAACGTGGCCGTACCTGATTGAGGCCACTTACTCTTCGTGCGTCCTCAGTGGAGCCGGAACGGAACGGTCTTCATCTTGAACATCTTGAACGCTGATTTTGCTGATTTTATGTGTACGCTGTGCTATTTATATATAAACACCTGCCGTGTGAACGCACGTCCTACCTCGTGCTGCCCCGTCCGAGTGAGTACGGTTATTGTGAAGAAAGACGAGCATGCTTGCTTTTCAGGTGCAGGACTGCCATGTGATCAAGCACATACCTAAAGATGCGTATGACGGCAACTCGGCTGCTCTGGTCGTGGGCGCCAAAAACGTCTCTCCCTTTTATGTGAGTATTTTTTTTTTCTTTCCCATGTACATACTAGACTGAGATGAGACACAGCCCACTACCTTACACACTCAATTCCTCCTCATTATTCACATGCTTGACTTTTGTTGGGAGAACAGTTTATGTAATAGGTTCGAGTGGCGGAGTAATGAGAACTCGAGTGCTCGTACAGGGGAATTACTCTGAGTGTGTGGAGGTCACCTTGCTGTGTGTGTGTGTGTGTGTGTGTGTGTGTGTGTGTGTGTGTTGCAGAGAATTAAAAGAGGCAGTTAAGTTTTCAGTTGTTTTGTACCCTCTTGAACTTCTGCTTCTCCAGCTCTCTTCTTGCTTCCACTTCACTCAGCTCTTGCACTTCCAGGTCTCTCTCGCTCTCTCGGTATTGATTGGGTTTTATTTGGATGCATATGTCTCGGTGAAATAGCTGTCGCTGCACAATACTGGATGGATTGGCGAATATAAAGATGCAAAGAGAGGAAGAAGTTCATCACTTTTCAGTTCATTAATGAGGATTTAAAAAAAAAAAATAAATTATGAAGACCTTTAGGAGAATTGTACAGCAGCTCTGAGAGTGAAAGCGTAGTATATGTTTGTCATAAAGTTCATCAGTAATGAAGAAGTGCGCCCTTTCTGTGTGGTAACTACTCCGTGTCGTTCCTCGTTCAGAGGTCAGTGGAGTACCTGGAGATGTTCCAGAATGTTGGAGTTCCCCCTAAACAAAAGCTGACAACGTTCCGCGTGACAGAAAACGCTGTCATCAAGCCAGGTAAGGTTCTTTTATCACAGAGAGGGGGTTCTGTGCTGCACTGTCGAGACTAGGAGACGCTGCTTGGAAAACTGTCAGATCACGTTGCTTGTTTATGTAATATTTAGTCACTTGATATTCACTGATGATTCCATGTGTTCGAACCCCGAGGTAGGTTTGAGGTAAATCAGGAGTCAATAAAATAGTCTTTACTTCAAGTGTGTCCTGTTAGATTGATTGTTTAAGTTATTAATAGCTCTGAACATCTACTCTTGGCTTGAGCCCTGGGTTTTGCCTGTGAAGACTGCATTAAAAAGGATAAACCAACGTGAAGATCAGAGAGCTGTCTACGGGAGCTCTACCAACATCATTATGGCACTCGGGGCAACCCTGAATGATATTTATCATAATGATTCTGTTTATTGTGTTTGTTTAGGCACTCCTCTGTACGCTGCACACTTTCGGCCAGGGCAGTATGTGGACGTCACGGCCAAAACGTAAGAGTTCTACACACACTCCAAGAGTTTCAGCTGGATGGACACTCATTAAAAAAAAGGGGGGGGGGGTCGTGTGAAAAAATATGTACACCCCATGGAAATTCTTGACATATTTGGATGAGCAAACATTTGATCATCTTTGAAACAGTGACTAAGTAAAAAGTAAGTACACCCTTGGCCTCAGAAGCTAGTATTGCCCCCTTTAGCAGAAATAACTTCTTGTAGGTGTTCTGCATAATTGTCCACCAGGTTTGCTGGAAGTTTTGACCACTCTTACATGCAATATTCTTTCAGTTGCAGGGTGTTTGAAGGTTTTCTTGCATGTTCTGCCCGTTTCAAATCCCTTCACAACATTTCAATGGGATTCAAATCCAGGTTTTGAGTCGGCCATTCCATAACCCTCCATTTCTTCTTTTTGAGCCGTTCCTTGGTGGATTTGCTACTGTGTTTAGGATCATTATCCTGTTGAAAGGTTCAACTTCAACTTTCAGACAGTTGGCCTCACATTATCCCCAAGCACTCTTTGATATGATCCAGAATTCATAGTTGAATCAATGAATGCAAACTGTCTAGTCCCTGAGGCAGTGAAGCAACCCCAAACCATAACATTTCCACCACCGTGCTTCACAGTTGGTATGAGGCGGTTCTCCTGAAAAGCTGTCTTTGGTTCTGCGCTGAACATGTGTGCTGTTACTGTCTCCAAACAACTCTATCTTTGATTCTTCTGTCCAGAGCACATTATTCCAAAAGGTCTGGTATTCACGATGAGATCTGAGAGGTTTAAATAAGACTGGTTCTTGCACCTGCACTCCTTAAGCAGGTTCTAGTCACTGCCGCCCAATCTTGAGCACTTGATTCTAATTTTATGGATTTGAAGGTGTGATAAATGTAGGGGTGTACATACTTTTACCATGTGACTGATCTGTTTGTTTGTTTGTTGTTTTTTAATATTGTCTATAGCTAGTTGACCAACACACTTAACAATCAAAAAGTCCAGGTGTCCAAGTCCAGAGTAATATCAAAAACTCTAAATCCAGAATAGTTGAGCTTTGCAAGAAGCTGATTTAATAAGATCTAGTGTTATATAAATATAGTTGGTTGGTTGGTTAGACCATCGTTAGTGCATAAAATAATCCAACAACACATAATCAAATGCACTTTCACATGACTCTGTGTGTACAGGTGCATCTCAAAAAATTTGAATATTGTGGAAAAGTTAAAAAAATTTTCCCTGTAATTTAATGCAAAAAGTGGAACTTTCATATATTCTAGATCCATTACACATGGAGTGAAATTTCAAGCCTTTTTTTCTTTTAATTGTGTATAAAAAGCTCCAGTTCATGTGATGTACTTGTATTCGGACAGAATCGGAAAGGGTTTCCAGGGAGTGATGAAGCGCTGGGGGTTTAAAGGCCAGCCAGCTACTCATGGCCAAACCAAAACCCACCGGAGACCAGGCTCTCTGGGACCAGGAGGGGTGAGTGGCTTTTGTGTGTGTGTGTGTGTGTGTGTGTATGAGGTTAATTCTTTGGTCTCATGGGCCTTGTGTATCCTTGCAGGACCCGGCCAAAGTGTTCAAAGGAAAGAAGATGCCAGGCAGAATGGGGAACGTTTATGACACAGCCTTTGGCATGAAGGTGCTTGCACCTCTTCACAATCATTAACCGTTTCCATGCCTTCGTCACTAGGTGACGTGTTGCGATTGATCTAAACTGTGTCAAGGTCATGGCAAGGTCAAATGTTTGAAAGCACTAGACTTCATCTTTACACATGAGTGCACACAACCTAGTTTAATCTTCCTGGCTCAACAACACTGTAATAGCCTAACACACACAAGGACAAATGTGTGTGTGTGTGTGTGTGTGTGTGTGTGTGTGTGTGTGTGTGTGTGTGTGTGTGTGTGTGTGTGTGTGTGTGTGTGTGTGTGTGTGTGTGTGTGTGTGTGTGTGTGTGTGTGTGTGTGTGTGTGTCTCCCCCCCTTGGTCAGGTTTGGAGGGTGAATACCAAAAATAACATCTTGTATGTGAACGGCTCTGTTCCTGGTCACCGAAACTGCTTGGTGAAGGTAAAATCACTTCTGCGCACGCGCGCACACACAGGTTTACAGTTTTGCTTATTAGTCCATTGCTGTAGCTTTTAGACACACGATATTCCTTTTTCCCATTGTACTCACTTTTTGTGGTCACGTTTTGTCAGGTACGAGACTCCATTCTACCGCGACACCTAGCGAAGAACAAGAACCCTCCGTTCCCTACGTACTTCACTGACGGAGACGAGGAGCTCCCTGAGGACCTGTACGCCGAGGACATTTTCCAGTTTGGGGAACCGATTCCTGAATGAGGTGTATTCCTCGCGAGTGTTTTAAGCGTAATCATGTTGTATGGACTGAGATGGAAATGTGAATAATACACAGAAGTCTCTGGGGTTAAACAGGACTGAACCTGGATACCTGAACCTATTGTTTGTATATCTAAACATTAAAATCTCTTTGATACAGTTTTTGGGTTTCTATTAAAAATTGATTTCAATTCCATTCGGTTCAGTTTTGTGTACCAATGGACGTTGTCCCGAAGCTTAAAGGCTTTACAGAAATATATCGATTTTAAATGTATGAATTTAGCCCTAATGAGCAGCCAGAGGCGAGGGTGGTGTGAGGATATGAGGACAAAACCTTGAGAGGAACCAGACTCAGAATGGACCCCGTGCTCATCTGGGTGACTCGGCGCGACAGCACCATGCAGGATGGGGTAGAGAAGCAAGGCTGGGGCTGATTTCTTCCTAACCTAGAGTGTAGATTCATGTAGCCAGTCAGTGACGGGCGTGTCAGGTGATTACACAGAGTGACACGCCCACTAGATGCAGTCAGCTTCGCTGGGACATTCGTATCACAATTGCAGCAGTGTGTGTGTGTGTGTGTGCAGCATCAGCGATTACTAAGCTATTTGTGGAAGTGAGATGGATGAAATTGACACATCAGTATGACGGTTCGCATCTACAGGGACGCTGCGGTGGGAGGCTTTATGCTGAGCCGTGTGTATTTCTCACACAGAGAGAGTGAAGGACAGTGAGGGACAGTGCTGACGATGGCGGACGTTTCCTGCTCACACCATTCATTTGCCTGAGAGTGTACACTCAATCTCTGAGTACACGGTGTGTGTGAGAAGAAGAACTAAACGTCCAGCTTTATTCATTTAAAAGAAATTTTTATCCACCACCATCATTTCCACAAAACCTAAAGAGGTCTTGAGCACCTCTCCGTATAATACTGACATTATTTCAGGCAGAATTAAAACAGTATTCTGAAGATAGTGTCTCTCTCTCTCTCTCTCTCTCTTGGCTTCTTCTGCTGTTTTTTTCTGTGTATGATACACACCTGTACCTGCCCCTCCCTCCATCCTTCCCTGTGCGACAATGCTACAGTGTTGAACATTTCAGCCTGCATCACCAACAGCATGTCCTGGTTTGAAGGTGAAAACAATAGAAACCCTCATCAAGTTTGTATTGGTGTTAATGAGAATGATCTGCATCATGGCTCCAACTGGAAAAGCACTGCCAGGTGAACTGAAAAATCCGATGGTGAGACTTCACAAACATGGAAAAGGGTACAACTATAGATCAGCGGGTCGCAGCAGTAATCAGGAGGTATAGAACGAGCTGCTGTAGGGGTACCTAATCAGAACCACAGCGGCCGTCCTCCTAAAACGGCTCCACGGGGACAGTCCTGCACAATCTAGCTGTGAAAATCGGACTTGGCCACAGGGAAAAGTGGATGGATGGAAATCAGAGTTTCTGTGATGGTGTGAAGGACGTTGCGTAACATCACCCTCGCTTGTTCTTCAGCACAACACTGCAAGATCAGACGTTGCTAGAGAACGTGAAAATCAAGCCTTATGGAGCACGTTCTCTGGTCGGACGAGACCAGGATCAATTTGTTCGGCTCGGATGGGGTCCAGCATGTTTGGCGTGAACCTGGCCGGGATTACTACAGCGGACGCACATTCCTGACGGTGAAGCACGGAGGTGGGAGCGTGATGACGTGGAGCGCAAACGGTGTTCAGGAGATTACCTTTATAGATGTAAGTCATATTGCACAGGAGTGTACTTACTTCTGTTGTATTGTGTGTGTGTGTGTGTGTGATGCACCATAGCTACGCCCTTTTATCTCCTGTTCCTACCCCATCCTCTGCACATTTGTGTTCTGGCTCTGTATTCTGTTTCCAATCCCCCACCTCGCGCACACACACACACACACACACATTATCCCATCTGACTTCCTTTCCTTCCCAAATCGCTCGTGATCAATGCACCACCTTTCACAACCCGCACCTGCTCAGTGCTGCACCCTACTGCTACACACATATACATATTCTGTGAGTGTGTTGAATATAAAGACTCGATGGTAGACATATTGTCTGTGTGAAGTGAATGTGCCAGCTGCCCTAGAAATGCCAGCCGGAGTATATGCCCTGCTCCCCAGGCACAGCTACGCTACTGACATTTCCCCACACAGGCACAAACACACACTTCTTTCAACAACACCGTCGCTTGTGCCAAAAATAGACGCTTCGTTACCTCGCGCTTTCTTCTACCCGTGTGATGGACTTTTTTTTTTTTTTTTTAACTTCTCTGCAAAAGCCTCACATTGTTTACTTTGCCATAAAGGTCACCTTTGAGTGGTGTATCTTGGGTCTTGATTCCCAGTGAGGGGGGATGAGCCGGGGGGGCGCCCCTGGGTCCCATCATTCAGAAATGTCTCTGCTCGCCTCCTACAGTCTCTCTCTCTCTCTCTCTCTCTCTCTCACTCACTCACACACACACTCTTACACACACTCACTCACTCACACACACTCACTCTTTCTCTCACACACACTCTCACACACTCACTCTCTCTCACACACACACTCACTCTCTCACTCACTCTCTCTCTCACACACACTCTTACACACACACTCTCTCACTTTCACTCACTCACTCTCACACACACTCACTCTTTCTCTCACTCTCTCACACACGCTCACTCACTCACACACACACACACACACACACTCTTACACTCACTCTCACTCACTCACTCTATCTCACACACTCTCACTCACTCACACACACACTCTTACACACACTCTCACTCACTCACTCTCACACACACTCACTCTTTCTCTCACTCTCTCACACACGCTCACTCACTCACACACGCACACTCTCTCACACTCACTCTTTCTCACTCTCTCACACACTCACTCACACATGCTTACTCACACTCTCTCTCACACACGCTCACTCACACGCACACTCACTCACACGCACACTCTCATTCACGCACACACTCTCTCACACACTCACTCACTCTCTCACACACTCACTCTCTCACACACTCTCACTCTCTCACAAACACTCTCACTCTCTCACACTCACTCACTCACTCTCACACACGCACTCACGCACACACTCACTCTCACACGCTCACTCACACACACTCACACTCACTCACTCTCTCACTCACACACACTCACTCTCACACACTCTCTCACTCTCTCACACATGCACACTCACTCACACACGCACACTCACACGCACACACTCTCTCACACTCACTCACTCTTTCTCACACTCACTCTCTCACACACTCACTCTCTCTCACACATGCTTACTCACACTCTCTCTCACACACACGCTCACTCACACACGCTCACACACGCTCACTCACGCGCACACTCTCTCACACACTCACTCTCTCACAAACACACTCACTCTCTCACACACACACTCACTCACACACTCACTCTCTCTCACACACGCACTCACTCTCACACGCTCACTCACACACACTCACACTCACTCACTCTCTCACACACACACTCACTCTCTCACACACACACTCACTCTCTCACACACTCACTCTCTCACACACTCACTCTCTCTCACACACGCACTCACGCTCACTCACACACACTCACTCACTCTCTCACTCTCACACTCTCACTCTCACTCACACACACTCACTCACACTCTCACTCTCTCACACATGCACACTCACTCACACACGCACACTCACACGCACACTCTCTCTCTCACACACACACTCTCTCA
>NC_071278.1:6312511-6330011 GCF_023375685.1 Ictalurus furcatus
ATGCATAAAGGGGGTTAAGATGACCCGTACTGGATTGAATGGTTTTCTTCTTCAAAAAAAATAGATGTCCTATTAATGAAATAATTAAAAGAACTGATGATACATGAATGTTTTAATATTTGAAACATTTTGATTTGTTTTAATTCATTTATGTACATGTTTAGATTGTGGACAGGAGCCAAAGGAATTCAAAATGATTTACATAAGCAGCACTTCCAGTCAAGCTTTTGAGCCCTCAACCTCCCTGTCACAAGAACAATCCTGGTCCTTCCATTCTTCTGTACCATTCTGCTTATTGTGCCCTAAACATGTGTCATCATTATTAGCATTCTCATCTTTATCACCAGTGCTGTTCCCGTCATCTCCCCTGTCACAAGTATAGTCTTCATCTCTTCTTTCCTTTGTTTCATTGAGTTTATTGTGCCCCTCACTCAGCTCATCAATTCCCTCATCTTTCTCAACATTCTCCCTATCTTTGAATTTAAAAAAGAAAGTTTGGGTCAATACCTAACTGCATTTTCTAAACCGGGCCTCAAAACTTAGAATATTTCCACATGAATAATGCTTGGTGTTTTGGTAGTGACAGTAAGAGTGTGTGTGTGTGTGTGTGTGTGTGTATATGTATGTGTGTGTGTACATAAAGATAACAGTATTAAAAATCATTTTAATCTCTTGAACTCCTGACAATTGAAATGAAGATGAGAATGCTAATAATGATGACGCATGTTCAGGGCACAATAAGCAGAATGGTTCAGAAGAAAGGAGGGACAAGGATTAAATATAAAAATGTTTGAAATATTAAAACATTCATGGATCATCAGTTCCTTTAATTATTTCATTAATAGGACGTCTATTTTTTTTTGAAGAAAACCATTCAATCCAGTACGGGTCATGTTGACCCCCTTTATGCATTCGTGAAGGTTTTTTTGGTTTGTTCGTTGTAGGGTTAAATATCAAAAATCTAAAAGGTGTGCGTCATACCTGACACCTAGATGAACACTTTACAGTTGGTTATATGACTCAGTGCGTTTACACGGACAACAATAATCCACTCTTAACCCGATTAAGACGATACTCTGATTAAGAAACTATCATGTAAACTGCAATTTTTAATTGCCTTAATCTGATTAAAGTCATACTCGAAGTAAACACAAATGGAATTAAGAAGTGTGGAGTATTCCTGTTTTAGTCACATTATGGACGTGTATTACAGACATGTACACACCTTAATCACACTATTAACGTCGTGTGGGAGTTTTTACCACATTGTGCGACAGGACACATACACACACGGGGGTGCTCAACCGTTTCACAGGAAACAAGAGAGCACGGCTGCGTCCCAAACCGCGTACTTACCTGCTTTAGGCCTATAGCAGGCGAAATACATGTATCTCGGCTACTAAACAGTAGGTATGTACGCGGTTTGGGATGAAGTCCACGGCTTCAAGCAGCCGTCTATTAGCACGTATAGCATGACAAATAATTAACCGCACTGGAAGCGTTCGTAAAAATTAAACATCCAAAACTATACATACGGTACCATAACGAAGACCAACTGTATGTTAATACGTGAAATTCTGGAGGGACGTCGGGTGGTGTGGCGCAGTGACGTAATGACGTTTGCCGTTAATCTTATGTTATATAACATGTAAAACGGGTACATGAAAAGGAGTATTCTAAAAGCGACTCATGTAAACACCTTAATCACAATTTTTTCTTAATCAGAGTGAGGTCAATAATTAGATTACTGCTGTCCATGTAAACGTAGTCAATGTCGTATGTAACTTTAGAGACGGTCCCTTAATTTCCGCATATCTGCGAATATCAAACGTCCAACGTCAAACCAACTTTATGCCAGTTTATACAGTGTTGTGGTGTGTATGATAGGTGGTGTACTGGTTTAGAGTACTATACAGTGTTGTAGTGTGTATAATGGGTGGTGTACTGGTTTAGAGTACTATACTGTGTTGTATTGTGTATAATAGGCGGTGTACTGGTTTAGAGTACTATACAGTGTTGTAGTGTGCTATTATAGGTGGTATACTGGTTTAGAGTACTATACTGTGTTGTAGTGTGTATAATGGGTGGTGTACTGGTTTAGAGTACTATATTGTGTTGTGTGTATAATAGGCGGTGTACTGGTTTAGAGTACTATACAGTGTTGTAGTGTGTATAATAGGCGGTGTACTGGTTTAGAGTACTATACAGTGTTGTTGTGTGTATAATAGGCGGTGTACTGGTTTAGAGTACTATACAGTGTTGTTGTGTGTATAATAGGTGGTGTACTGGTTTAGAGTACTGTACGGTGTTGTAGTGTGTATAATAGGTGGTGTACTGGTTTAGAGTACTATACTGTGTTGTGTGTATAATAGGTGGTGTACTGGTTTAGAGTACTATACAGTGTTGTAGTGTGTATAATGGGTGGTGTACTGGTTTAGAGTACTATACAGTGTTGCTGTGTGTATAATGGGTGGTGTACTGGTTTAGAGTACTGTACTGTGTTGTAGTGTGCTATAATAGGTGGTGTACTGGTTTAGAGTACTGTACTGTGTTGTAGTGTGCTATAATAGGTGGTGTACTGGTTTAGAGTACTATACAGTGTTGTAGTGTGTATAATGGGTGGTGTACTGGTTTAGAGTACTATACAGTGTTGTAGTGTGCTATAATAGGTGGTATACTGTTTTAGAGTACTATACAGTGTTGTAGTGTGTATAATAGGTGGTGTACTGGTTTAGAGTACTGTACTGTGTTGTAGTGTGCTATAATAGGTGGTGTACTGGTTTAGAGTACTATACAGTGTTGTAGTGTGTATAATGGGTGGTGTACTGGTTTAGAGTACTGTACTGTGTTGTAGTGTGCTATAATAGGTGGTGTACTGGTTTAGAGTACTATACAGTGTTGTAGTGTGCTATAATAGGTGGTATACTGTTTTAGAGTACTATACAGTGTTGTAGTGTGTATAATGGGTGGTGTACTGGTTTAGAGTACTGTACTGTGTTGTAGTGTGTATAATAGGTGGTGTACTGGTTTAGAGTACTATACAGTGTTGTAGTGTGTATAATGGGTGGTGTACTGGTTTAGAGTACTATACAGTGTTGTAGTGTGTATAATGGGTGGTGTACCGGTTTAGAGTACTGTACTGTGTTGTAGTGTGCTATAATAGGTGGTGTACTGGTTTAGAGTACTATACAGTGTTGTAGTGTGCTATAATAGGTGGTATACTGGTTTAGAGTACTATACAGTGTTGTAGTGTGTATAATGGGTGGTGTACTGGTTTAGAGTACTATACAGTGTTGTAGTGTGTATAATGGGTGGTGTACTGGTTTAGAGTACTGTACTGTGTTGTAGTGTGCTATAATAGGTGGTGTACTGGTTTAGAGTACTATACAGTGTTGTAGTGTGCTATAATAGGTGGTATACTGTTTTAGAGTACTATACAGTGTTGTAGTGTGTATAATGGGTGGTGTACTGGTTTAGAGTACTGTACTGTGTTGTAGTGTGTATAATAGGTGGTGTACTGGTTTAGAGTACTATACTGTGTTGTGTGTATAATAGGTGGTGTACTGGTTTAGAGTACTATACAGTGTTGTAGTGTGTATAATGGGCGGTGTACTGGTTTAGAGTACTATACAGTGTTGTTGTGTGTATAATGGGTGGTGTACTGGTTTAGAGTACTGTACTGTGTTGTAGTGTGCTATAATAGGTGGTGTACTGGTTTAGAGTACTGTACTGTGTTGTAGTGTGCTATAATAGGTGGTGTACTGGTTTAGAGTACTATACAGTGTTGTAGTGTGTATAATGGGTGGTGTACTGGTTTAGAGTACTATACAGTGTTGTAGTGTGCTATAATAGGTGGTATACTGTTTTAGAGTACTATACAGTGTTGTAGTGTGTATAATAGGTGGTGTACTGGTTTAGAGTACTGTACTGTGTTGTAGTGTGCTATAATAGGTGGTGTACTGGTTTAGAGTACTATACAGTGTTGTAGTGTGTATAATGGGTGGTGTACTGGTTTAGAGTACTGTACTGTGTTGTAGTGTGCTATAATAGGTGGTGTACTGGTTTAGAGTACTATACAGTGTTGTAGTGTGCTATAATAGGTGGTATACTGTTTTAGAGTACTATACAGTGTTGTAGTGTGTATAATGGGTGGTGTACTGGTTTAGAGTACTGTACTGTGTTGTAGTGTGTATAATAGGTGGTGTACTGGTTTAGAGTACTATACAGTGTTGTAGTGTGTATAATGGGTGGTGTACTGGTTTAGAGTACTATACAGTGTTGTAGTGTGTATAATGGGTGGTGTACCGGTTTAGAGTACTGTACTGTGTTGTAGTGTGCTATAATAGGTGGTGTACTGGTTTAGAGTACTATACAGTGTTGTAGTGTGCTATAATAGGTGGTATACTGGTTTAGAGTACTATACAGTGTTGTAGTGTGTATAATGGGTGGTGTACTGGTTTAGAGTACTATACAGTGTTGTAGTGTGTATAATGGGTGGTGTACTGGTTTAGAGTACTGTACTGTGTTGTAGTGTGCTATAATAGGTGGTGTACTGGTTTAGAGTACTATACAGTGTTGTAGTGTGCTATAATAGGTGGTATACTGTTTTAGAGTACTATACAGTGTTGTAGTGTGTATAATGGGTGGTGTACTGGTTTAGAGTACTGTACTGTGTTGTAGTGTGTATAATAGGTGGTGTACTGGTTTAGAGTACTATACAGTGTTGTAGTGTGTATAATGGGTGGTGTACTGGTTTAGAGTACTGTACTGTGTTGTAGTGTGCTATAATAGGTGGTGTACTGGTTTAGAGTACTATACAGTGTTGTAGTGTGCTATAATAGGTGGTATACTGGTTTAGAGTACTATACAGTGTTGTAGTGTGTATAATGGGTGGTGTACTGGTTTAGAGTACTATACAGTGTTGTAGTGTGCTATAATAGGTGGTATACTGGTTTAGAGTACTATACAGTGTTGTAGTGTGTATAATGGGTGGTGTACTGGTTTAGAGTACTATACAGTGTTGTAATTTGTTATACCCTCGCCAATTTTTTCAATAAGCTAGGCTTTAACTCTTAACACTAGAGTCTAGAATGTGACTCATCTTCAGTAGAAGAGCTTAAGATATACTGTGCAGCTAAAAGTTTGTGAACACCTGATCATCACACCCGTATGTGGTTCTTCCTCAAACTGTTGCCACAAAGTTGGAATCTGTGTAGTCAGTTTGTGTTTGATGAGGTGAGATGAGGAGAGATAAGGTGAGATGAGATGAGCTAAGGTGAGATGAGGAGAGATGAGATAAGGTGAGATGAGGAGAGATAAGGTGAGATGAGGAGAGATAAGGTGAGATGAGGAAAGATGAGGAGAGATAAGATGAGATGAGATAAGATGAGATGAGATAAGGTGAGATGAGGAAAGATGAGGAGAGATAAGGTGAGATGAGATGAGATAAGATGAGATGAGATAAGGTGAGATGAGGAGAGATAAGGTGAGATGAGATAAGGTGAGGTAAGGTTTAATGAGAAGGTGACATGAGAAGAGAAGAGATGAGGTGAGATGAGGAGAGATAAGGTGAGGTAAAGTTTAATGAGAAGGTGACATGAGAAGAGGAGAGATAAGGTGAGATGAGAAGGTGAGATGAGATAAGGTGAGGTAAGGTTTAATGAGAAGGTGACATGAGAAGAGAAGAGATGAGGAGAGATAAGCTGAGATAAGGTGAGATGAGATGACGTGAGATGAGGTGAAGTGAGATGAGGAGAGATAAGGTGAGATGAGGAGAGATAAGGTGAGATGAGGAGAGGTAAGGTGAGATGAGATGACGTGAGATGAGGTAAGGTGAGATGAGGTAAGGTGAGATGAGGTAAGGTGAGATGAGATGAGGTGAGATGAGATAAGGTGAGGTGAGATGATAAACCATAAGTCATTTTGAGTTTGCAGTGTAAACTAGTCACTACCCTGTTCAGTTTGTTTTGTGTGGAGATTGATTAGGATGAAGGCGGGATGAAGAACATGAAGAACCCGTGTGAGCAGTGAGAAACAGGTTTACAGAGATACACTGCTATTATAGAGTACAAACACTGCAGTAGGTTCCTGCACGCACTGCAGTAACCTAAAGTTTCCTTTTCTGTAGTTCGTAAAGAAGAGCAGAGAACATGATTCGACATCTTTCTTCCAGATGCAGCTTTAGACATCCTAAAGTTTCTCAGATATCTCAGTCTGCCTGCAGTGTGAGTAAAGTTCTCCAGCTTCTGCTGTACTGTTCATGTGTCCTGTTTGTCCACAGTTCATTAAGAAGAACTACGGTGAAAGCCCTGAGAACTACAGTAAAGCTCTGAGAACACTTGAGCAGCTTCGTCAGGTGAGGAGAAGGTGTTTAAACTTAATACTGGGTATACGTCTCATCTGTAGGTTTAATGGGTTTACTGTTCAAGTAAGGGTGGGCAAGCTGGCTGAAATAGCACATCACGCTCCACCATTTTATCACTGTTATTTATCACCTTGTCCGTTTTGCAAAGCAACCAAACTAATTTCCCTAGCGTCACCTGAAAGAACAGGATTAACAGACACACCTCAGGGCAAAGTGCTTTCACAAGCGATTTATAATAACGCACACATCCACCAATTTAATGTAAACAATTATTCCTTGAATAAAAACCGCCAAGCTTGGAGGGGATGTTTAAAAATCCATCACCTCAGGACACCTCCATGTCTTCAGTATTTAAAAGTGCAGGTGATTGACAGGTGAGTGAGGATTTAAATATGGATCTGGAACACCATTCTAAACAAAAGTTATTACCCCTCATCAGCTCTTGTGCCCTGGAGGAGATTACTCACATAGCCTTGTTATTTCATCTGTTAAAGAGAACTACGAGCACGTCTGATCACCTACATCACTGTTATAGATATACAGTGCATTAATAATACAGTAATGCATCATTATTCTCTCACTCTCTCTCTCTCTCTCTCTCTCTCTCTCTCTCTCTCTCTCTCTCTCTCTCTCTCCTCTAGCACGTGGTAAATGTCCCAAGGGACTTTGAGGGCTGCAACACACTGAGGAAATACTTCGGACAGCTGCACTTCCTGCAGAGTCGTGTTCCGATGGCAAAGGGACAGGAAGCAGCCGCACCGGTGACATGGCAAGTCAAACTAGCACAAGAACACTGTTGTGAGAATGTGGAGTCTTCGAGCTGTCCATTTCTCCTTACTGTTCCTCCGTCTGTTCCTCTGTTCTTCTGTTCCTCTGTTCTTCACCACAGGATTGACATCTTTTCAGGAAAGCAAGTCACTCATCAAGACATCAGCTATGAACAGGCCTGTGTCCTTTATAACCTCGGTGAGACACACACATATACACACACACCTACATACACTCACATACACACACACCTACATACACTCACACACACACACCTACATACATACACTCACACACACACACCTACATACACACACACACCTACATACACACACACACATACACACACATACACACACACCTACATACTCACACACACACACACACACACCTACATACACTCACACACACACACATATATATACACACACACACTCACACACACACATACATACACACACATACACTCTCACACACACGCACCTACACATACACACACACACCTACACATACATACACTCACACACACACCTACACATACATACACTCACACCTACACATACACCTACATACACACACACATACATACATACATACACATTTCTGAAAACTGTTCTGTCTCACACACACAAACATACACACACATATATATATATATATATATATATATATATATATATACACACACACACACACACACACACATACACATCTCCGAAAACTCTGAAAACTGTTCTAACACACACACACACACACACACACACACATATACATACATACATACATACATACATACATACAGACACACACACATACACCTACACATCTCCGAAAACTGTTCTGTCTCACACACACGCACAAACATACACACACACATACACTCTCACACACACACACATCTCCGAAAACAAAACGGAACAAAAACTGATATTGTTCTGTTCCCTTTTTTTTGAAGGTGCTTTACACTCTTATCTGGGGGCCATTGATAACAGAGTTTCTGAAGAAGTGAGAACACACACACATCACACACACATCACACACACATCACACACACACGTCACACACATGTCACACACACGTCACACACACATTCCCTCCCCAAATTAAAGGTGTGGTCAGTGATTTTTTTTTAAGTTGAGTTTTTCTAAAAGTTTCTGAAAAAGTCATACATTCAGGTGGAGTTTACATTCACACCTACAGTCACACATTCAGTCATACATCATTTTCTCTTTCGATGACTCAGGCTTTATAAAATAAATAACAGGAGATTTTAGGGGGCAGTGGTGGCTTGGTGGTTAAGGCTCTGGGTTACTGATCGGAAGGTTGGGAGTTCAAGCCCCAGCACCGCCACGCTGCCACTGTTGGGCCCTTGAGCAAGGCCCTTAACCCTCCCTGCTCCAGGGGCGCTGTATCATGGCGGAAGAGCTGAGTGCTCTGATTGGCTGTGCTGTAACATACATGTGACAAATACAGGCTTCTTCCTTTTCAGTCAGGATAAGGACGCCCTCTGCTGGTCAGTGCTCTGAGAGCGTCACCCAAACAGTTCAAACCAAATCACTGACTGGACCTTTAGCGGGCAGCGACCTCTTCATTTTGCCTTTCCGTTAATCTGTGTGTGTGTGTGTGTGCTGTAGGGGATGAAGACATCCTGCACCCATTTCCAGTGCGCTGCAGGGGTGTTCACACACATCAGAGATCATTACAACTCCGGCTACAGCGCTGACCTCAGTCACCAAGCATTGTCCATCAACATCAGTCTAATGCTGGTGAGGAACACACCGTACACACAGTGTAACAACCTCATGCTCCGATTATTACATCTAACCCGAGTTTACTGCTCTGGCTGTGTGTGTGTATGTGTGTGTGTTGTTAGGCTCAGGCTCAGGAGTGCCTCCTAGAAAAAACCCTGTTGGACAACAGGAAGAGCTTCCTAATCGCACGAATTTGCGCCCAGGTGAGAGGGTGTGCGCTGATGTTTCTCACGTATATGCATGTGTCCGCTTGCTCTATTACTCCCTCGACACTTTTCTTCCCGTAGGTGTGTGACTACTACAGGGAGTGCACGCGAGTGCTGGCGAGCTCCGACTGTGTGTCTGGGAAAAAGGAGTGGAGGAAACTCCTCTGTATGAAAATCAGCTATTTCAGTGCAGTCACACATGTGAGTCTCACGTCTCACCTTTCGCTATTTATTCATTAAAGGTTTTTAAAAAAAAAAGCCCCACACACACGTTCTGTGTATTAAATATGAACTGCAACAAGCCACGGAGTTGTTTTTACCGTTTCAGTTACACATGGGCAAGCACTGTGAGGAGCAGAAGAAGTACGGTGAAGCTGTAAGTCTAGTTTATTATAGTTTATTAAGTCAAGGCTTTGTATCTAATAATCTGAGTGTTACTACACATCTGCATATATTATTATCGTGGTTATAATTACGAGACGGATTTCAGTAAGGCTGAGAATTTAAAACTTTTTTTTTTCCCATAGGTTGCATACTTCCAAAGCTCTCTAGGCAAACTAAATGAAGCTATTAAGCTAAGCAAGGTAAGATCACTTTATCTCACACACACACACACACACACATTTTCTGCATGATTAACCTTACGAGCTTTTACGCTGCAGGGTCAGCCGGACTCCGTACAGGAAGCTCTGAAATTCACCATGGACGTCGTCGGTGGAAAGTAAGATCCGTACAATTCGAGAAGATTAGAGAAGATGTTTTATTTAGAAGACGAGTGTTTTGTGTGTCTTCTGTTGTAGGTTTAACTCCGCTAAGAAGGACAACGAATTTATCTACCATGAATCAGTTCCTAGTCTGGACACGCTGGATCCAGGGAAAGGTAGATCAGCGATTATTTATTTATTTAGTTAGTTAGTTAGTTATTTTTATCACACGTTTTTTCAACCTAACAGATGTAGGCGTGTTCACTACTGTGGATATAAATGACGACATATTGAAATCTGTTGTTTAAAAAAAAAAAGTTCTGACATGATTTATCGTGGTTTCATCCCTGTTTTAAGAGGGGTGTGTAAACTTTTTTAAAAAAATAATAATTATATCCACTGTTGATGCCAGCGAGAACATTCATCCTCTTGTGTGTAGGTGCGTCTCTGGTGAAGCCCCTCCCTGTCACCCCGATTGACCCCAACATCACTGGTCCTGACCTCTTCTCCAAACTGGTTCCTATGGCAGCTCACGAGGCTTCATCAGTCTACAGGTCGCGCTCCGAGGAGGAAACTCGTTACTTTTTCTGCAGAATCTTTTGCTTTCACTATCAGTTGTGCATCATTTTATTTACATTTTATTTTATTTTATGAGTCGCTTCTGCGAAATAAACAGGACGAGTATCAGTTCCCGTCTTCGGAAGTAGTTCAGTGTTGTTTAAAGACAGAACATACTGTACAATTAGTGCTTTTAAAACGTCTGTCCTTCCTTTCTTTCTTTTTTTTTAGTGAAGAGAAGGCCAAGCTGCTTCGTGAAGTGATGGCTTCGATTGACGAGAAGAACCAGATCTTGGAGTAAGGGACACATGGCATGTCTTCACAGTTTAGAAAGAACGGTCACAGAACATCAGTATTTTCTGTCTGATGGTGATGTAAATCATACCGAAGCCTTATGGGAGAGAGGCGTGTTTAGATAGCACTCTCCATCACCATCATCAAAGCACCTACTGGGGGAATATTTATTTATTCAGTCCATTATTCTGAAAACCTTTTTTTATTTTATTTTTATTCTTTAGGAGTTTTATGGAGTCTTTGAACTGTGATTCAGTGGATTTGGACATGTTCGGCTCTGTTCCTTCGTCGTTGTTGGAGAAATGTGCAGCACTCAGTGTTCAACCAGATGCAGTGAGGAGATTAGTGGAAGCCATGCAGGGTGTGTAGTGCACCACTAAAACGCCACACGTAAACTCGTACATACGCCATATCTGAGTGTTTTGTGTTACATATCCGTCTCACCTGACTCTTGTATGATCCTGTGACCGTGTGCTGCACAGCTTTGTCCAGTGTGTACACTGACGTGGGCGCTTATCTAGAGGAAGTGCGTAATGCGCTGCAGGAAGATGAGGCAGGGGAGAAGACTCTGGTAAATGTGGTTGGGCAGAAAGGATTGCCTCCCAGGTCTCCTGAATTAACGGAACTCCAGAAGGAGTTCAGGAAATATGAGGCAGCCCATCAAGTAGCCAGCCAAACCAATACTGAGCTCCACAAAGCCATGAGCCAGCACATCCCAAACCTGCGTCTGCTGCAGGGACCACTGGATGAGCTGAGGAAGAGCCTGCCTCAGCCACAACTGAGTCAAGGTGAGACTATGGCATCTTAGATTTTGTTTAAATTTCTGAAACAATTTAGTATGAGATATACACAAACAGAAGAAATCAGGATGGGGGCAAATACTTTTTCACAGCACTGTATCTTGAACAAATGTTCAAGAGGTTTTTTTTAACTATAAAAATCTACACATTACATAAACTCACTGGCCACTTTAACACCTGTACACCTTGACTTCTTGACCTTTACTGGCATGATTGGATAACTGCATGAATAAGCACAGGTACAAGTGTTCCTATTAAACAGTCAGTCTTTGGTATAGCAGTGTATGTTGCATGCATGTGTAGGTGTGTTTGAGTGTGCATGTCCTTGACTCTGTCCTTGGGCCTTAGATGATACGTCATCCTTGCAGACGATGAAACGGATCTGTGGGAAAGTCGATGAGATGCGGAAGCAAAGGATCTCATTCGAGAAGGAGCTTCGTGACCTCATTCAGAAAGATGACATTACAGCTACTCTGGTGACCATCGAACGGTCTGAGATAAAGGTATGGGTCTGCAGGACCTACTATTTCATTAATAACTTGCATTTCGTTAGGGTCTTTTGACCAGTTTGTATGACAATGTCTGTCTTAGGCCGTGATTGAGGAGCAACTGAGGAAATATGGCCAGTTGAAGGGATACATCAATCAGAACCTAGCAGCGCAGGATAACATCATTAAAGCTTTGACGGAGGTTAACGTGCTGTGCGCCACCATCCGAAAGACCCTCAGTGCCACACAACAAGAGTATGTGTATTTGCATTTTATTTGCGTCATTGGGAACGAATATCCACAGGTGTATGTAAATTGCATGGCTTGCTCTACAGACGGAACAGCAAAGTGCAGTCTTTGGTCGCTTCATACGAGGCATATGAGGACCTGGTTAAAAAGGCTGAGGAAGGTAAAAGCTTCTATCAGGACCTGGAAAAAAAGACATCCGGCCTTCTGGACAGAGTTAAGACCATCTGCCAGAGCAGAGAAGATGGGAGAGCTGCCTTAGTGGAAAGGTAAGAAAGAAACGGTTAGGATGACCGCACTAGCAGATCCTTTATCTTGTAGAGTAAAAGGAATACATGTTTTTAAACTCCACAGCGGATCAAATTCATGTGAAACTGTTTCCCACTGCTTTACTCGTTTTGACTTTGCTTTATATTTCTGCCTTGTTTCCATAGTGAGGTAGCAAAAGTGCCTCCTCCTAGACCTACTGCTCAAAAGCCGGTGCTTGGCAACAGTACCCCAAGTCCTCAGTCTGGCACCTCCAGTATGGAGGCTTTTGTTCCTTCCTTTACCCTTGGACAGCATGTACCCCAGAAACTGCACAACCTGCCCCCAGATATGGCCTTAGCTAGAGGTCCACCACTCCCTAACTTTGGTCCCCATGGACCAACCCCTCTCATTTGGCCCCCAGTTGCAGCCAGTGCTCCATTTTCAAACCAGGGAATGCCACAGTTGACACCTACTAAACAACCCCCTTATGGCCAAGTTTCAGGAGTCCTACAACCTTCAGGTTATGTTGTACCTCAACAATTCCAGCCTGGTCCATCTGGAGGCATCACACAAGTTCCCCCACAGATTCATCCTTCACAAATGCCTCATCAGGGCTATATCCCAGCACCATGGCAGAGACCACCAAGTGTACCCTTTCCCATTGTTTCAGCAAATTATACTATGCCCCCTGAGATGGGACATTCTGCTGCAAGACCAGGTCTGCCTGGACATGTTCTCATGTCTGGTGGACAGGGTCAACACATGCAGTCTAGCATGCCTCAGTCCTCTTCTGCTCAACAGGTGACTCCAGGAACACAATACCAAGGTTTCCCCCCGCAACCTGCACCTGGCATAATCTCTCAGGCACCTAGGGTTGCCTTTTTTGGGCAAAGCCAGCCATCCTCCCATCCTGGACAGTTCCAGCCTCCAGTGCCACCTCAGAGTCAGTCTCAGCCAATCCCTACTACTGCTTACTGGCCTACTTTAGGTGCACAGTCCCAGCCTGGCTTACCAGTTCAGCCAGGCCTTCTCTCAGTTACACAGGCTTCCCTTCCTGGGGAAGCTAAGGTACAACAATTTCCTCCTGGTCCTGTAAACCAGTTTCATCCAGGACAAACTACACAAAACCAGCCCCAAGCTCATATGGGTCATGTTCTTCCCTCCGTTCCATATTCTCAACCTGGGGCCCTCCAGAATGCTAACAAACCGACACCTTTATCTCAAACTACCACTCAGGTACCCTTCAGCCAAAATATCCCGATGCCTTTTGCTTACCAATCCTGTAATCCTGGACTACCACAGGGTGCCATTTTTCAGGGAGGAACACCTCACAGCCAAGCACAGCCCCTTCCAGCCCAAAACATGTGTCAGCAACCGACTACTCAGTTCAGTCCCATGTTCCAGACAGGGAATCCCCTTCAAATCCAGCATGTTCCACCTCGGAATAACTCGTCTTCTGAAGCAATTACTGTCCCAGTGATGGACAATCCAAATCCCCCTGCACTTGCTGGTATACTTACACCTTCCCCAGCTCACCCCTTATCCAATCCTCAGCCTGGGTCTGTCCTGAAGCCTTCATCCTCTGAGAATAAAGAGGGATTCCAGCAGATCAATCCATCTCATGGGGCGGTGAATCAGGATTCTATTCAAGATAAGATGGACAAACTCAGCATTGCTTCCCAGCAAGAAGCTTCTGATTGTGGAGAAGATAAAGTCGAATAAAATCCAAGCTGGTGTAATGTTCATGCTATAGCAATCTCAAGTTCGTGATCAGTTAAGATTAGCCTGTTAGCATGGGATTTTGGACTAATACCAGCGCGTCCATGATTTCTACATCCATAGAAGTCCTCTCCTTCTGGAAGCGTGAGGAAAAACCAGAGAACAGACAGAAAGACCACACAAATCAAACGTTTGATGATCCACAGGAGTTGCGAAAGAGTGTTCTTTTCAGTGATCTGGATCTTCTTATGTTCTACAAATTATACTCTATTGTAATGATTGTGCATAACCATAAACACGTTAATACTATACCTACTATACCTGACACTATACCTTCACTTACTTTCTTAAGATCTATGAATAGAAGTTCCTCGTTCCTGAGCTTCTAGAACCGCGCTGTGTTCTCGATAAAAGACGGCGTGAACTTACTGACCGGGTTCCTTTAACATTAACTATAATAAGGGTGCAATATGATGGCGCATTTAGCCTGCCTGTATAATTTCTCTAAATTTTATCTGTAAGTTTTATGGGTTGCTTTTCTAATAAAGTTTACGATGTTTATCAGGTTGTTTATCAGTAACGAGCTTTGCTCCGCCCACTCCTGCACATGACCGAGAGATGTATGGAAATTATCCAGAATTACCCATCCTCCACACACTGCCCTTATGTTGCTATATAAAAGTGTGTGTTCGTTCGTTCGTTCAGCCGTTCCTTGGGTTTACTGGAGCTATCCGGATTAAATCAGCACGCTTCACCGACTTCACACACAGAAGAGATTTACACACACACACACACACTCTCTGCTTTTTACACAAGTCCTCCATGCAGCTGGGGAAACTCAAACCCTCATGGCCTCTTTTCTTTTAAGCAATTTTAAACGATAAATTGAAATGTAAATAACACGCAGTGAACCGACGTCGTCTTCCAATATCCCTTTTTCTCTGAGAAGCGGGATTTATAATCACGGACCAGACCAGACACCCCATGTGTCTTTTTTTTTTTTTTTTTTTCTCTTCTTCTTGCAGTCCATCTCTAGCATTACTTTGCTTCTCTTTGACAGCAGGAGAACGTGAGAGAACCAGCGACCCAGTTCTTCTTCATGAGCTACAACGCTAATGCAGCTTTAATAGCTGACTGTTATGATATATTTCATGTTGGTCGTACGTCGGTGCTTCCTACTGGTTATAAAAGTGAACAGTTTGTCATCTTGTCTAAGTCGTTCAGTGCTGGTACCCCGCCCTCTTCCCACCCCCTTCTCCACTCCTCTAACTGTATGTAGTGTAGTAGTGCACTATGCAGTTATTTTTGAACAAAGGATCAACACTCTTGTGAAGTATTCACATAATTCAGTGTTTATTCTAAATGAAAAGTATTAATCAGATTAAAAATGTGAAGGGAAGAAAAAAAAAAGCACCTCGTTAATTAATTAGTTCTCCTTGGGGGCGTTTGTTGGCTGTATGACGTGACGGTGGCAGACATTGGTATTTGGGGAATGATTATACAGTAGGTATGTTCTTGTTCGTTATAAGGTCTATCCAGATCCTACATTTCAGCTGGTTATTCGTTAAGAGTACGCGTGTACCGGAACGTAAGGCCAGATCTCCATGAGACCATGGCTCGTTCTTCATCATCCATCATCGTGGTGAGCGTTAAACTTTTTTAAAAACATTTTTACGGTGTGCAGGCTTTCCCCAGGCGAGGGTTGGGTTTCCTGGAGGACATCGGGCTGTAACCAGGCTCGGAGCCTCGTCTGGGGAGACCTTTCGCCTGCCTGGATCGTCCTGGGGATATTTTGGGGGATTTCGGGAGCTTATAGAGGAAGACGTTATAGTGAAGCGGCGGGCTCGTCTCGGGGTGCGTCTTCGCCTTGTTAGGGAGGAGCAGCTCCAAATCGATGGTCACGCCACTCTACAGATGAGAACATAGAATAAAACAAAAACAACAACAAAAATACACACACGCATGTGATAAAAAAATTTTAAAAAACGATATACTGTACGTAAAAAAGATTTGTGTACGTAAAAGCACCGAATGCAAAAATTATAAATAAAACAAAACTGGAGTAGAGTTAGAGACAGATGACTGATTAAGGACCAGTGGACCAGTGGCTCTGTGATGCTGTGAAGGGAGGTTTATTTATTTAATTAATTATTTAATACATTTTTAATGATTTGTGTTCACTTTGTTCTTTTAGAGGGAAGACTCACTACAAATCAGTACAAAGTGTGGTGTTGGGGCTGATCGTCACCTCGATCCTCTATAAACGTTCCCGTCCACAGGGCACGAGAGCTCACTGTACGGTCTGATGAGGACGGGCAATGATGTAAATCAGTCTCATTCGGACCGACGTGTCGGATAGCGGCGCCGGAACGCCGGCCGAGGGAATCTTACTGTGTTCCAGAATTCTCACGTTGTTGTTTCTTCGACTTTAATTAGTCGTGTGTGTGTGTGTGTGTGTGTGTGTGTGTGCGCGCGTGTGTGTGTTCGTGTTCACACTAACGTTATTGAGTTTTTAATCCAGCGTAGTAGTGTGTGTGGAGGAGATGTTTAAGGTGCAGCAGCGGCTGGTAGGACGTTGGGAGCGCGTGTGGAGATTCTGCATGGCGTATCGACGTGAAACACGTGTGTTTGGATTTGGGAACATGGGTTATAGGTGTCTTGTTAGCCTCAGGATGAGTGACAGCCCAGGTATCTATCCAAGCCATGCACAAAGACCCAGACGATGAGAGAGTAGGACGGATGGAGGAAGAAGGATATAAAGCAAGAGAGGAGGAACGGCGGAGTACAGGAATACGCTGGGACCAGCTCAGTACTGTCAAAAACGCTTTATTCCAGCAAACTCTGATTTGATCATGTCAGACTATTTCTTAAAAAAAAAAAAGAAAAAAAGCATTGAATGAAAATATTACGTACACCAAGAGGATTTGAAATAACATCAATTAAATAAAAAAACAAAACAATGTGCTTTTACAGTACTAGACAACAAATCTCGGTTGTTAAACATACTTCACAAGCTTCCTTTTCTCTATTTGTTCATGCGTACACAAAAGAACACCAATGCATGCCGACTCCACATAATTCAGGACGGGGTCAGCAAGGATGGAGCGGGTTAGACGTAAGCGTGGGTCGTGTTTACAGCGTGATGCAGCAGGATACAGCGAGCAAGGAGGATCAGGGAAAGTGACGTTCGTACAGCTGTACATATTAGAGACCTGCTCCGGCTCTACACCGCCTACGGACGGGAACGTTACGGTACTCGTTTAATCTCATCCCAATGTTATCCTGGTCAGCAAAGTCGTGGTGGATCCAGAGGGTGAGACACCAGTCCATCGCAGAACATCATGCACACACTC
>NC_071278.1:6335011-6350011 GCF_023375685.1 Ictalurus furcatus
CTGGTAGGCAGAGAAGCTCAGCTAACCCCCTCCCCACGTCTCTGTTTAAAGCCCAGCTAACTCCATTCTAAGTACTGAAGCTTTACTACTAGCATCTTATTTTTTTCAATGCGCCACTAGATGCTACCACCACCGTGCTTCACCGTGGGGACGGTGTTCTCAGGTGCTCTCTGTGCCTTCTCAGACCAGAGAACCTTTTCCCAACATATTTACTGCGTCACCAAATTGGATTTCAAAATAATAATAATGATGTTTTGTTTTTTTTCGCCAGTAACGTCTTTCTTCTCGCTACTCTTTCATGAAGCCCAGCGATTGTGAACTGTCCTCGTTATGGCCCGATTATCAACGACTACTGCATATTCAGCACGTCTGCAGCTCAGAAACACAGGAAAAGACCAGAAGACACTGAACAGACTGGGTCTAGTGAAGTCAACAGCGTGCACACACACACACACACACACACACACACACACACGCACACACACAGCGTCAAATCTGCTTAATTGGGGCCCGTGGTGTGTGAGGCTCCCGGTTTCTTTTCCTAAAGCAGCTTGTGTCTGCATTATTAGGAGCTCTGACTTACTAATGTACAGAGCAGGATTACAGGCTCTAGTCTGAGAATTTGGACAGCTTGAACACACACACACACACACACACACACACGTACATACATTCATCAGGAAGCCCATCAGCCACACAATGGCCTAATTGATTTTTTGTTATGTTGGGACAGTCACACGGCTTAACGTCAATGCGCTATCATGTTGTCCTACTTACAGATAAACACACACACACACACACACGTGTCTCTTAGCCTATATCTCACGCTAGGTTGCGCCAGTTCTGTCTATACATAAAGAAGATGATTAATATCATCATCATCATCATCATCATCATCGCATCTCTTTGTCTAAGCAGTAGAGTTTCTTGTTTCCCTGGGGAATGAATTTGAGGTTGCAAATAAATAACTTTCCTGTCATCCTTCACAATGGAGAAAAGCTAGACATGCGTACTGTGGAAATATCTTAAATATAGCGAACTTTATTTATAAGATTACCATAAATCAATATAAGATTAATAAACCTATTTCGAGATTTAAAAGACAAAACAAAAACAAACAACAACACCTAATTTCAGAGTTGAATTGTTACACAATATCTGCCAATAAAACAAACTCGTCGTGAATATTTCAGTCCAAACCCATCCAGATCTGTCCATGCTCAGCTTCTGTTATGTTATGTAATTAAAAAAAGAAAACTATTATGGTATAGTTATATAGAGATAGACAGATAAATAGATGGAGGGAATGGGGGGGGGGGGGGCTTGTCTCTGAGTCTTTTTCACTCCATCAGAGTGATGGACAGTGTAAAACAAAGATGCTTCAGGGAGTCTGTAGTCTTATTCAGTCACACACACACACACACACACACACACACACACACACACACACACACATACTGGTTTCCAAGGAGCAATAGAAAGTGCTTCCCATCTGAAAAGCTTTGTGGAACAGAGCCTCTTCTGTCCTCGCCTCTCGTTTCATTTCATGCCCCCCCCTCCCCCTCCCTCTCCTATTCATTTGCGTGCTTCCCACCATCTCGCCTCAAACCGCGGTGCGAATGAGGATTAGCGAGTGTGTGCTTCTCTGCACACTATCTCTCAATACTGTCACGCTAAATCCTCTTCTTCCTTCTTCTTCTTATTATTATTTTACTAGTGCGTTGGTTAAACGGACCGTGTCCCAGGACAAAAAGATCTCACATGAGTAATGTCATATCAACTGATTCTGAGCTGAAACTTTTCTTTTGTATATAGCAACACTGAGAGAACGAGGGATCGAGGGACAGGGTGTTTACTGCCCACGTTACACTGAACACGTCCGCTGATGGCGTGATCGAGGAAGACGAGGGAGAACATATGAGAACATTCTCGTTCTCCTTAATGACGGTCGCCGAGGCACCGAGAGGGGTTTCTGTTCCCTGATTAGTAAACACAGGAGGATGCTGCGAGAGACAGACTGAGAAAGACAGGGGGTTGTTGTTTCGGAGGGGTGAAAAAACTAAACTCTTTAATATTCTGGATGCTTTGCGCACGTGGAGATCTGCGACACGGGCATTTCGTCCCCACCGTGTCAGTAGACGTCACATTCACCTGGACTCTAGAGAGGTCTAGAGACCTCTAACACACTTCCCAGTCAACTTCCTGGTTTATGAGTTCATCCAAGTCTTTGCCAATCATGGTGTATCATGCTTTCTTCGACCAGGCCTTGTGGTTTATGACGTTTGAAAGCTCTACCTATGTCAACGTTTGAACCTCCTAGCAGAGGAAACCGGGTTTTAGACTGAAACATCTTTACAAGAACCGCCAGCACAGACGCAGCAACGATCGCGGCCTTGTTACAGCAAACACGTGAAATCCAGCTACACAGTGAACACGTCCATGTTTAACAGAACGCTTATGTACTTCATGTACGGTGATGCAAACAACATGGCTGGAGTTAACGTGAAGCTAACGTGAAGCTACGTGTGCTGGTATAATACAGTCTGTTCTAAACAGGGTCGTGAGAGCTGCAGGCAGGGACGCTGGCATGAGTGAGACCGGACACACACACACACACACACACACACACACACACACACACACTGTGAGGCCAGACCTGCTGGAAAACCATGCCAACTTCCCAAATGCCTCGATCTGCTCTAACCCTCCCTACATGCTCACGCCATCAGACTACCGTAATAAAGGAAGCGCAGCGTTCCAGTGTCCGCATGTTTCCACCGACTGCAGCGCGTGCTCAGCGGGTGCACAGCGCTCGGGCGTGTCCAACAGGTTGCCTTCGAATCCCATCAGCCCACATTCAGCGGTCCAGACGGCCGGGCTACACACAGCGCTAACGCTAACGCTCCGACACTAATCCTCACTGACGGCGTCCGCTGTTCGGAAAGCTCAGTGGCAGATTGGTCCGCTGCGTCGAGCCCCAGGAGATGGGCCGAGATCTACGACAACAGGTTTTTTAAAAAAAGAAAAAACGCAGGATTTTGAGAGCGAAGTCACAATAGTTCGAGAGTAAATTACGCTCCTTTGGCGTATTTCCGAGCGATAAATCATTCTCGCGCACGCTGGGTGTGTTTTAATTGGAGCTTCTGTGCGAAATTCAGAACAAGCCTACATCGAATGGATTTAAATATACAGCCAAGACGTTACTAATGTTGTAAATAGCAATTCCTGCTGAAAATGACTCATTTATAATTCACTTAAGGTCAGTTCGTGGTTATTGATGATCTAGTATTATATGTTCACTGGTATGGAAGCGAGTCAAAATGGCGTCCGCTTCTGTTTTTCGGTCTTTACCCTGATCGCTCGTTCCCGCGCTCCTGGCTGCCTGCGCGCTTCACCTTGTATGGAGTTTTGTGGGCGTGGCTACAGCGAAAATCAGTGTTTCTGAAACGTTCGCGAATCCGACACAAACAACAAACAATTCCACACAACTCAACATAAAGTTTTCTCTCAGTAAACAAACAAACAAACAAACCAACAAACAAACAAACAAACCAACAAACCAACCAGTCTGGGTGTATCTGCGTGTCAGTGTGAGAGACAGACAGATTAAGGTGGTGTGGGTTAGAAAGAGTGTGAAGTGATACAGAGGTGTGTGTAGGGTATCTCACCGTGTGTGTAGGAGGTGAACATCTGGAACAGCAGAAGAGTCATGAAGCTCCTGCAGGTCATTTTCTCACACAGCTGAACAGTACACTATACACCAACACTAACACACACTAACACACACTACACTAACACACTATACAATAACACTAACACACTACACTAACACTATACACTATGCACTAATACACTATACACTAACACACTAACACACTACACTAACACACTGTAGACTAACACACTACAGTAACACTATCCACTAACACCCTATACAATAACACACTATACACTAACACACTGTACACTAACACTATACACACACTAACACACACTAACACCACACACACCACAATAACACGCAGTAACACGCAGTATCTCACTCTTTTCTCACTGTCACAATGATAACTATCCTTCTGCTGTCAGTCAGACCTGTTCCCTTTCCTCCATCTCTCTCTCTCTCTCTCTCTCTCTCTCTCTCTCTCTTCTCGCCTGGTTATCTCCTTACAGTCTCATCGTTTCACATCACCTCTCCCTTCTTCTAGTAAACTCTGAGTAGAGTCCTGGAGAGAGAAATGTGCGGGTTGTAGAAGAAAGAGAACTAATCCACAGCGTGCTGATGGAGGCTCTGATGGAGGCTGGTGGAGAGAGACTGGAGAGACTCCGGCTGTATCCCAAGCGCCTGTGAGCTCAGTGTGCGGAGTGAAGTCTTCTCCACCCTGTGCACTGAGTCTGACCAATGGGACGCGCGCGCTCTGGGATTTGAGGTTTAATTCCATGCCACACACGTGCGCGCGCGAACAAAGACCGCGCGCGTTCCCAGCGCGTGAGTCCGGTTTTACTCTCCGATCAATAGCACTGTGAACACGAGATACTGGTTTGTTTATTTATTTCTTTAGGTCTTGATTTAATCTGAAACTTCTCTCCCATACCGAGTCTGTTCACCTCGATGAAGAAACCCTGATCAGTTCAGAAAACGCGATCAGTTATAAAGTCATGTGATTGGAGAGCCTTCTGTCCTTCTGTCCCGGGATCTTCTATCACCTCATGCTACTGTAAAAATGAGCTAAAATAAGATAAGCAAATAAACACACTCCTAATTAACAGCAAGGCTAGGAGTGACTCAAATAAAAGTGCAGTGGTGCTTGAACCCTTTAGAATGTTCTATATAACTGCATAAATGTGACCTAAAACATCATCAGAGTTTCACACAAGTCCTAAAAGTAGATAAAGAGAATTCAGTGAATCAAAAATATTACACTTGGTCGTTTATTTATTGAGGAAAATGATCCAATCATACATATCTGTGAGTGAAAGTATGTGCACCTTTGCTTTCAGTATCTGGTGTGAGCTCCTTGTGCAGTAATAACTGCAGATAAACGTTTGGGGTAACTGTTGATCAGTCCTGCACATCGACTTGGAGGAATTTTATCCCGTTCCTCAGTACAGAACAGCTTCAACTCTGGGATGTTGGTGGGTTTCCTCACATGAACTGCTTGCTTCAGGTTCTTCCACAACATTTCTACTGGATTAAGGTCAGGACATTGACTTGGACATTCCAGAACATAAACTTTATTCTTCTTTAATTGTTCTTTGGTAGAACAACAGACCCAAACCCTGATACTACCACCACCATGTTTCACAGATGAAAGAAGGTTCTTATGCTGGAATGCAGTGTTTTCCTTTCTCCAAACATAACACTTCTCACTTAAACCAAAATATAATTTTTTTTTGGTCTCATCCATCCACAAAACCATTAGCCTTCTGGCTTGTCCACGTGATCTTTAGCAAACTGCAGAAAGGCAGCAATGTTCTTTTTGGAGAGCAGTGGCTTTCTCCTTGCAACCCTGCCATGCACACTACTGTTGTTCAGTGTTCTCCTGATGGTGGACTCATGATCATTAACATTAGCCAATGTGAGAGGTCTTTAGTTGGTTTGAAGTTATCCTGAGTTCCTTTGTGACCTCGCGGACGATTACACAGTTTGTTTTTGGAGTGATCTTTGTTGGTCTCCACTCCTGGGGAGGGGAACAATGGTCTTGCAATTCCTCCATTTGTACACAATCTGTCTGACTGTGGATTGGTGGAGTCCAAAAGCTTTAGAGATGGTTTTGTGACCTTTTCTACCATTATGAGCTTCAACAACTCTTTTTCTAAGGTCCTCAGAAATCTCCTTTGTTCGTGCCATGATACACTTCCACAAACACGTGTAGTGAAGACCAGACTCTGATAGATCTTTGAATAAAACAGGGCGCTCACTCACACCTGAGTATCATCCCATCAACTGAAAATGGCTGACTCTAATTTCACCTTCAAATTAACTGCTAATCCTAGAGGTGCACATACTTTTGCCCCTCACAGATATGTAATACTGGATCATTTTACTCAACAAATAAATGACCAAGTATAATATTTTTGTCTCATTTGTTTAATTGTGTTCTCTTTATCTACTTTTTGGACGTGTGTGAAAATCTGATGATGTTTGAAGTCATATTTATGCAGAAATATAGACAATTCTAAAGGGTTCACAAACTTTCAAGCACCAGTTCAGTGGTTAAGGCTTTGGGCTACTGATCTGAAGATTGAGATGAGTCCTTAATCCTTAAGAGCTTAACTGTAAGCCAGTTTGGATGAAAGCATCAGGTAAACAGAGTAAAAGTAAATGAAAAGTGTGAGACAACTCAATAGTTTTATTAAAAAAAAAAAAGATTTATTGGCATGAGTGCTGGATGTCATTCAATACAAAACCAAGCTACAAACATTTAGCGCTGGCCAAAACGCGACACGTGGGACGGTTTAAATTTACTGTAGCATTAAAACACCATGTACAGACGACTAGAAGTTCTGACGTGTCCACTGGGGAACGGAGCTGTGTGAGATATGACTGATAGCTTGGTGGACCGGCGTGGTTACACCGTCTGTAATCAGATACGCAGGCAGGAGATCGCTCCTCGAAAACCATGCGACTTCAGCTGTCCATCGGGGGCCGGGGAACAGGCGTGGCCCCTTCAGACTGGGAGGAGGGCGGAGTCGGGTCTGCATACAGTACAAAGAAAAACTAACTAAACATCCTGCATGTGTCACTATATACAACAACTGAGGGGACACACACACACACACACACACACACACACACACTGTAAGAAGAACTGAAGTGAGGGATTGGAAGAGAGGATGAGATACAGAGGTGTAGTTACTCACATGTGCCATTAGGAGCACCGGTGTGCTGCGAGCCCATCACCTGCCCTGCCCCTCCACTGCCCACTGTCCGACCTGACAACACAGCCAACACATCAACCTGTACACTGCTCTCAAACACACAGCAATATCAAACCGCCTGCTTCGTCTAACCTGTCTAGAAGATTTAAAAATAAACAAATAAATAATTTATATGTATTTACAGAGTCACGCTTGGACCCCGATCATTGGTGCTTGTGGCTGGATTTGTGTTCTGCTTTATTTATTTATTTATTCATTCATTTGGGACACACACACACACACTTCACTTAGATCAGGCGTGTCCAATCTTATCCGCAAAGGGCCGGGCGTGGGTGCAGCTTTTCGTTCCGATCTCTTATCTATCCAATCCCACTTGTTTAAAATGGGCTGATCTTGGCTTTCAGTAGACTCGGGTGTGGCTTCTGCTCAGGTTGGAACAAAAGCCTTGCACCCGCACCGGCCCTTTCCGGATAAGATCGGACACGTCTGACTTTAGATGATCAGACTGAGTGCGAGTAGTAAAACGAGAGAAAATGTACAAAAACCCATGTGTGTGTATATGTATGTATATATATATATATATATATATAAAAAGTGACTGTACCATGATGTAGCGGGTTAAACACAGGTCCGCTGCTCTGTGAGGCTCCGCCCTGTTGCTGTTCCAGCTGCTGGCGTGCCTTTAGCTCAGCGTACTTCACCTGCTCCAGGTGGAAGTTCTGCCTCTCTGACAGTAACTGCTGACGCTGCTGCTCCAGCTGCAACACACACACACACACACACACCCCCCCCCAATATTACCTTACAGTGACCAGAAGAATGTGCATGATGCTGACAGAATGTTCTGGAGCACCACACCGTTAGAAAAATCGGTTCTTCAAGGGTGCTTTAAGGAGTCATTGGATAGGTAAGGGGTATTAACTTCTCCTGGAACCCTTTCTGATAGTGTCCTACATATAACCTTCAAAGGTTACTCTAGAGGGACAACCGGAGAACCGCTCCGACACTACTGTACATTTTAAGAACCAACTATTACAGGAAGTAATAACTAAGTGTGTATTTTATAAATTCTGCAGTGCTGTGTTCACTCACAGCCTCTTTCTCTCGGTCCATGATGGTCTCCAGCTCCTCAAAATGCCTCAGCTTGATCTCCAGCTTCTTCATCTGAGTCTCTACCAGCAGAGCCACAAGAGACTTAATCTTCCTTTCCTCCACAGCAGCCAAGTGCTAGAAAAGCACAGAAGAAAGAGAGAGAGAGAGAGAGAAAGAAAGAGAGAGAGAGAGAGATGAGGGGATTAAATAAGCTAAGCTGATGCAGACATATCCCAGAAGATTTGCAGCTGTGATTGCAAACAAACGTGAGGGAGTGAAGTGAAGACTAATGCAACCAATCCACTTATTGGCATGCTTTTAGGAGGAAATGGGAGAACCTAGAAGAAACCCACAGGGTCACGTGAGAAGGTATGAAACGGTCGACGATCGGATGGTCTAATAAACACCGAGAAGCTCAGAGTACAGTAAATTCTCCCCTGATATGCATGCTCCGCGTGTAGAACAGATGCAGGTTGGTCTGAGGTTTGGTTTTAATCAAACTCACTTTGGCCTTGGTGGCAGCAGACGCCAGGGCAGCTGCAGCTGCTGTAGCAATATTCGCTTCAACCAGCTCAAGTTCTGCCCTCCTTCTTCTCTCGCCATGTTCCCCTTGTGTCTGGACCACTTCCATGCCTTCCTCTTCACCACACACACACACGAAGACACGGAATAAAAAAAAAAATTGCTAATTAAACCAGGTGCACGTTATGATAATGATAATCGTATATATTTATGATGTGCGAGTGCTGCAAACACAAACCTGCTTTGCTGTCCTCTCCTTTCTCCCCTTCGGTCTCATCCTTTTCTTCGTTCTTTACTCGCTCTCCCTCTCCTGCAGAGACTTCCCCCATTGGCTGAGACACCGAGCCATTGAGAAAAAGGGACAGAAAGAAAGAAATAAAGAGGAAGAAAGTGATTTGGATTATATATTATATTAACTGTGGCGTTTGTTTTAGATGACCCTTTAACACTCCTTTAAGTACGGAAACTGGGCTGTCGCACCTTTTCATGGTGTTCTGTGTTGAACTCCAGCTTTTCCAGTTGGGTTCCGTCTGAAACGAAGGTCAGAAAAGGTTAAATCAACTTGTATACAGTGGTTTCAGAAAGTATTCGCACCCCCTTCAGTTGTAATACAGTTACACATGCACACATATTTTGTCCATAAATCTGCACACGATAATACATCATTAAAAATCAAACAAATTAAATCTCTCGTTGAGCTATGTATTTAGACCCTCGACTAAAGGCACTCCAGATGGAGCTCAGGTGCATCCTGGTCCATCTTGAGGTGTCTCTAGAACAATTCTGGTAAATGGTTTTAGAACAGCACACAGCCGTGTGTAGAAGATCCCACAATTCACAGTACAGGTCAGACAAGAAACCAAGCCATGAAGTGCAAGGAGCTGTCTGTGGACCTCCACAATCAAACTGTGTCAAGGCATAGATCTGGGAGAGAGAATAAAACCATTTCTAAAAGATATGAATGTTCCCAGGAACCTTCCTGGAGCTGGCTGTCCAGCCAAACTCAGTAACTGGTCTAGAAGAGTCTTGATCAGAACCCAATGTCCAAGCTCTAATAGAGCTTCAGAAGTCCTCCACAGACATGGGAGAACCTGCCGGAAGGACAACTGTCTCAAAATACTCATCAATCAGAAACACATCATCAATCAGATGTTTATGATAGAGTGGCTAGACTTCAAGTGCTACATTTATTTTGGAGAAAAGTAGGTACTGTTCATCGACTGGCCATCTATACAATCCCTACAGTGAAGCATGGTGGTGGCAGCGTCCTGCTGTGGGAGTGCTTCTCACCAGCATGGATGGGGAACTGGTCAAAGTTGAGGTATGCATGAATGCAGCCAAATACAAATTTAGAAACATGTGAAAGTTTTCTAAAAACTTGTTTTGGCTTTGTGATTAGTAGATTGCTGGCTAAAAAAGTACATTTAATCCATTCCGAATTAAATTACACAAAAAAATTTACGTTTTTGAACCGACTGTATATTTTAATAAGTCTTTACTGGGTAAAAAATGCTGAGTCTAATGTTGACCCCTACTGGTGACTTCCTGCAGTACAGCCTGCCTGAGTGTGCTGGCATGTACAGAGTATAGTGTATAAACACACACACACACACACACACACACACACACACACACACGTGTTTACATGTGCAGTGTAGAGTGTTTATATGTGTTCACATGTACAATGAATAGTGTATATACACACACACACACACACACACACACACACACACACACACACGTGTTCACATGTAGAGTGTATAGTGTATACACACCCACACACGCGTGTTGGCATGCAGAGTATATTGTATACACACACACACTTGTTGGCATGCACAGTGTATAGTGTATATACACAGACACACGTGTTGGCATGTATAGTGTATATACACATGTTCACATGAACAGAGTATAGTGTATATGCACATGGTCACATGTACAGTGTATATACACGTGTTGGCATGTACAGTGTATGTACACATGTACAGTATATATACACGTGCTGGCATGTACAGTGTATAGTGTATACACACACGCACACGTGTTCGCATGTACAGTGTATAGTGTATACACACACATTCACATGTACAGTGTATAGTGTATATACACATGTTCACATGTACAGTGTATAGTGTATATACACATGTTCGCATGTACAGTGTATAGTGTATACACGTGTTCGCATGCACAGTGTATATACACGTGTTCGCATGTACAGTGTATATACACGTGTTCGCATGTACAGTGTATATACACGTGTTCGCATGTACAGTGTATATACACGTGTTCGCATGTACAGTGTATAGTGTATATATGTGTTCACATGTACAGTGTATAGTGTGTGTATATAAAGTACCAGTCTTTTCTAGTTGGTCTGCCTCGGGTCCGGATGTGTTACTTGACTGCATTCCAAAGGTGGGCTCAAGTTCTGCTAAACTCTGGCCAGGATCTTGGATTTTGAGGATGGGGGGATTGAGTAGCTCTGGAGAAGCTTGTTCTCGAACGCGAGAGAACTCCTCTGAGAATGAGAAGAGAAACGAAAGAAATAAAAAGCAAAGGAATACATCAAGGACAAGTTCTTATACACTGATCAGTAAAATATTATTTTTTTTCCCCCATTTCTTTTATGGTGGGTTGGACACAGGGACACAGCGACACACAGGGGCACAGCGCGACACACAGGGACACAGCGACACACGGACACAGCGACACTGGGGCACACCGCGACACACAGGGACACACCCAGGGCTGCCTTGGCAGCAGCAGAGGCCACTCTGGGGTCCACGACGGAGGCGAGGAAAGCCACGGTGCTCATGACGGGGTTTCCTGACTGGCTAAAGGGAACAGGCTGGTAGGCGAGGGGGCCCATCGACGCTTCAGAATTCTCCAAGTACGGGTCCTCTATGGGCAAGCGCAGGAAATGCAGGATACACTCATCCTGTGTGCGGCTACCCACATGCTCAGAGACCTTATTCCAGTCATCTTTATACATCTCTAATGCCTGAGAGAGAGAGAGAGATATTGGGAAAGACAGAAACACATCAGTGAAATATCCTTTGCTTGGTCTGAGGGACAGTGTAACTTTATTGGTCACCAGACTCACCTCCAAAAGCAACAGGGTTTCCTGTTCTGTCCACTCGCGTCCCGCGTTCGCTCCTTTCGTCTAAAGAGTGTGTAACAAACACACACACTACTTAGACTTGTGCTTTCAGCAAAACAGAAAGCTTCCTGAAGCACAGATAAGGTGTGTGTGTGTGTGTGTGTGTGTACACACCTTGGGATGCTTCTTGGCGTAAATATCGGTTCGTAGTCCGAAGTTTTGAAGGTCTGAAGGCTTTTCTCTGCTCTTCTCTGGGAAATGGAGCATATGCTGAGAGGCTGAAACCTACACACACACACACACACACACACACACACACACACAATATAACAAAACAATTACAATGCCACAAACAGTTACAACTACAAGCTGTGTGTGTGTGTGTGTGTGTGTGTGTACCTGTACCTGTAATGGTCTGTGCTGTAGAGGGACCAGGGCTGTGGGACTGTCTGTGAGAACATTAAAGTGAGGTGTAGGTGGAGGACCCATAGGAAGAGGTCGGCTCTCAGCATCCACCTGGTAATTTATCAAACCCCACTGCTCCAGGAATGCATGGACCCTACACACACACACACACACACACACACACACACACACACACACACACACACACACACACACACAGAGAGAGAGAGAGAGAGAGAGAGATACACACAACTGGTACCAGAAAGCAAGGTCAGGGTAAAGGTTATATACATCACTGATACACACACACACACACACACACACACAGCTAACCTCATAAGGGCACACACGTCTCCTGTAAGGTTTCGTCTGCAGGAGGTGGAGGTCAAGTACTCCTGAGGGTTTAGGCGATACGTGTCGATCATGAAGTTGCGATATGCCAAATATCTGCAAACATTAATAACACACCCAGAGTGTACATTTCTGTTTATGCAAAAGTACGTGCACCCCTGCCCATCACACCCGTCCGTGCTTGTTGAAGTCCCGTTCCAGATTTATTCCCCCTTTTACTGTTATAATAAGCTCCTCCACTCTTCTGGGAAGGCTTTCCACTAGATTTTCGGGCGTGGCTGTGGGGATTTGGAGAATCACATATGGGTGTGATGGTGATAAGAGTGTATAGATTATATGTATATGTGTGTGTGTGTGTGTGAAAGAGAGAGTGAATGACCCACATCTCTGGTGATTTGGACTTGTTCTTCCCGTTGAAGAACTCAGGCAGCGCTCTCCTCTCTATCCGGTGAATACTGAGACAGAGAACAGATTGATGGTTACACCTCCGTCACTGAAACCAGTCTCGAGTGCACACTGCGGTTAGATGGGATACGGCCCCGGGGAAGATTTACCAGTTGTAGTCGAACCAGGAGGCGTAGCTGGGTATGATGATATGGTGAGTCTGCTCTGTGGCACTCTCCTCTCCGTCCAGCCCACGCCCAAACTCCCGTCCCTGATCCTCCTCATCCTGAACACACACACACACACACACACACACACACACACACACACAGATATCTATTAGCATACCAATGTCTCATAAAAACACCATTACTGATCCGATACAGTTGGTACACCACTTACCCTGACTCCAGATAGGAACTCGTCTTCCTGGTCATCTAAAAAAAGAAGATAAAAAAAAAGAGGAATATTACAAGAGATCGGTCTTATAAAGCCAAGCACTAACGTGTGTAAACAAACCAGCACAGGGTCATACCCAAGTCAGCCATGGTTCCTCCTTTCACTGGTGTGTTCTCGCTGTCTTTCTTCAGGTTCACTGTCGATAATAAGAAAGCAAAACATCAGTGTTAATCACGAGACAGTTGGAGCTAGTGTTAGGTTTAGCAGTAGTATTACTGTAGAAAAGGAAGAAAGGTCTGGAAAGAAAAAAAAAAAAAAACCCCCACACCATTTTTAGGCAATGTGACCTCCTCCATGTTAGGCACAGGTGTTGGGTCCTCCATGTCTTTAGTTAGGTCTTCTTCCGGCTCCGCCTCTTCCTGCTGGCCACGCCTCTTATACGATCTGCAAATGACATACGATACATACACTCACTCACTGCCCACTTTATTAGGAACACCTGTGTACAAGCAGGCAGTCACAGATACAGGTCCAGAGCCACAGGTCATCACACTGCAGAAGCTGCTCATCTCCAGCAGTCCTGCGGGTGGAAACACCTTGCCGGATTTGTTTGAGCTAACAGGAAGAACACCCAGCACGTCAAAACATGACGCGGAGGGGCTACAACAGCAGATGATCACACTGGGTTCCACTCCTGTAAGCCAAGAACAGGAATCTGACAAAATCGGCAGAAACGATGTGAAGCGGTCACATGGCCAACATGGACACGCCAGCACTGTTCTGAGAGCAAGGGGGTCCTACACAGTATAACTATCATGTTCCTATTAAAATGACCAGTTAGTGAATATTAAACATGAATAATAAGACACTAATTATATAAAAATATATCTTTATTTATTGCCATCCTCAAAAGTATTGGGTATTGTTCCATAACTACGTGTTCTTCTCACCCCTTTTTCCCTCCTTTCTTCCTGGACTCGGATGTGGGTGGAGAGGGGGAGCGTCTTCTCTTCTTCCCGGAAGTCTTGCATTCCTTATGTAGAAGAAAAACAAAAGGAAATGACTGAAAGATCAAAAGCGGAGGAACAAACACGAGAGGTGGGGGGAAAGAGAGGGGAGGCGAAGCGCTACCTCCTCGTCTCGGGGGTAGACGCGCCTCCGGTAACTCATGCTCCTTTTGCTGTCGTCCACCTCGTAGTCTTCCTCGTTCATCCACTCGTTGAACATGTCCGAGTCAAGAAGCCACTTAACATGAACCTGGAAGGAAGGCAGAATCATCAGTGGAGTCAACCTGTACAGTTGAATGTACAGAGACACGCACACTAGGCAGACCATCACACCCATATGTGCTTCGTCCCCAAACCGTTTAAACCACGAAACTGTATAGAAGGTCTCTGTATGCTGTAGCATTACAATTTCCTTAAGAACTAAGAGACCTAAACATGTTCCAGCATACATCAGACATGCTGAATTATTCTAACCTCAGACTTTCAGTTCACTCACCTTCCAGGGTCGGTCTGAAATGGGGGCTTCCTCTGGATCCACATCAACATCACTGACTGACAGCCATGTATCATAACTACAAGCCAAAGACCCATACATTTATATTACACTACAGGGATACGATTTCATTTTGTTTCCATGTTGTGTGTGTGTGTGTGTGTGTGTGTGTGTGTGTATACAGTATACATCGATATACACTCACCTGTCTGGATACATGCCCCAGTGCACCATCACATGTTGATTGACCCGCATAACAGGTCTGAACCAGTCTTCTGGGGGGAAAAAAAACAAGTGTAATATTTTATATATATATATATATATATATATATATATATATATATATATATATATATATATATATATAT
>NC_071278.1:6355011-6397511 GCF_023375685.1 Ictalurus furcatus
ATTATGTTTGTTTGAGGCAACTGCATTGTGGCCGTGAAACCAGCTAACGTTATGCTCCATGTAATGTTAGCGATACAGTTATTTGTTAACGACACTAATACATTGCAGTGTTATAAACTACCTCCTAATGGACACCATGCATCGCCATTCAGCCCGTGTCCTGTCAGATAAATGTAGCCTCATGTCACTAATAATATATTAATAATAATATTCACATGTTCATGCTTTTAATAAATCTTTCTGGCCTGCCACCATATCAGTGAATTTAAACTAATGCTTGTATTCAGAGTATAAAGGGGGTGTGTGTGCGCGCGCATTTAGGAGTGCACGTCCACTCATTATCAGACAGTGTTTGATAACTTAAATACCCCCCCCCCTTTGCCAGTATCAGCCAGAGGAGGATGTCCTCCAGAAGAGTTTTTTTATTTAATTTTTTTAATTTTTATACCACACCGTGGTATCGACATTGGTATCGAGTATCGTGCACTTTTGGTGGTAGCGGTACCGACTACTAGATTTTTGGTATCGTGACATCCCTACTCACCACTTTACATTGTAGCAAAGTGTCATTTCTTCAGTGTTGTCACATGAAAAGATATAATCAAATATTTACAAAAACGTGAGGGGTGTACTCACTTTTGTGAGATACTGTATATATTACCATTATAGCAATTAACACAAAATCTGTGTGTGATCATGATCCTTGCGACTAGGGATCCGATTCTGTTCTTCCAAATGATGACGAGCCCTGAGTACAGCCCGATACCTGATACGGATATCGTCATGGTAACCGAGCCAGCTCTCTATTACCAAGTCTTGCAAAATTGTTAAAGGGTCCATAGCGGCCTGCTGTAAGGCGTTGTGTCTTGTGTGAATGTGAAAGATCTGTGTGGTGTCTGTCCCATCTTAACATACATGAGAGGTCGGGCTTACTTTAAGCAGATGGTAAATAATTCGGAATTACTGCTAATGATGCCAGAAAGTAGACACTGGTAAAGATGGTCCACCGGCTTGACGGTGTGTGTTCTGCTGGATTTTTCAGCAGGGAGTCGATTGGATCAGAACATACACCCATACAGAGTAAGCGTTATCAGGTCAGGAGCTGTCCTGATATCAATAGAGGATTGGTGTAATCACTCAAATTTGATCAGTCTATATATTCATTATTCACAGATTTCTGGGTAGTGATGTATGTAAAAGCTGTAAGTTGTTATAGAGCACACAGAGAGACGCGAGGGCACAGAGGGAGACGCGAGGGCACACACACAGGGAGACGTGAGGGCACACACACAGGGAGACGCGAGGGTGCAGAGGGACAGGAGGGCACCCAGAGAGACACGCCATGATAAAATTCCCCGACGGTTATTATTACTGTGTCACATTTAATTATCATTAAAACCGAGCGCTATTATGGTAATGTGCAAAACTCACAGTAAATGCTGTCCACACACACCTGAACAGTGACTCAAGGGTGCACAGAGAGACACAATGGAACAGAGACTTAAGGGTGCACAGAGAGTGACGTGAGAGCACAGGGAGAGACATGAGGGCACAGGGATATGAAAGCACAGAGATGCGAGAGCACAGAGATATTACTGCACAGAGATGTGAGGGCACACAGATGTGAGGGCACAGAGAGATATTAGAGCACAGAGATGTGAGGGCACAGAGAGATATTAGAGCACAGAGATGTGAGGGCACAGAGAGATATTAGAGCACAGAGATGTGAGGGCACAGAGAGATATTAGAGCACAGAGATGTGAGGGCACAGAGAGATATTAGAGCACAGAGATGTGAGGGCACAGAGAGATATTAGAGCACAGAGATGTGAGGGCACACAGAGATATTAGAGCACAGAGATGTGAGGGCACACAGATACTGGAGCACAGAGATGTGAGGGCACACAGAGATATTAGAGCACAGAGATGTGAGGGCACACAGATATTAGAGCACAGAGATGTGAGGGCACACAGAGATATGTGAGGGCACAGAGCTGTGAGGGCACACAGAGATATTAGAGCACAGAGATGTGAGGGCACAGAGCTGTGAGGCCACAGAGAGATATTAGAGCACAGAGATGTGAGGGCACACAGAGATTAGAGCACAGAGCTGTGAGGGCACAGAGAGATATTAGAGCACAGAGATGTGAGGGCACACAGAGATATTAGAGCACAGAGATGTGAGGGCACAGAGAGATATTAGAGCACAGAGATGTGAAGGCACTAGGGATGTCACGAGAACCGATACTTCGGTACCAAGTCGGTGCCAACATTGTTAAAACGTGACGGTACTTGTTTTTCTGCATTTCTGTTGGTACCGGTTGTAACGAAAGTATTGAGGTTGCGATTCTTCCGGACCTGATGGGGGCAGCAAAGACGCACAAGTGTTTTAATCGGTCCACAAGTGGTGAAGAAGAACAACGCCTACAAGCACACGGGGAACACTACAGAAGATTAACTTAGCTTTAAGTTTAGTGATTAGCTTAGCTTTAAGTTTAGCTCCGCCCCGACTTGTTGAGAGAAAAAAAGAGGAAAGCTAGTATCGGTTTCCGGTGTGTAACCGCTGCTATTGTTCATTTCAAACAAAGCGAGGAAACACCTGGAATTTGGCGACGCTCCTGAAAGACGGTCCTATATTATGTTTGTTTGAGGCAGCTGCATTGTGGCCTTGAAACCAGCTAACGTTATGCTCCATGTAATGTTAGCGATACAGTTATTTGTTAACGACACTAACACATTGCAGTGTTATAAACTACCTCCTAATGGACACCATGCATCGCCATTCAGCCCGTGTCCTGTCAGATAAATGTAGCCTCATTTCACTAATAATATATGAATAATAATATTCACATGTTCATGCTTTTAATAAATCTTTCTGGCCTGCCACCATATCAGTGAATTTAAACTAATGCTTGCATTCAGAGTATAAGGGGTGTGTGTGTGCGCATGCACGCATCTTTGTGCATGCGTTTAGGAGTGCACGTCAACTCATTGTCAGCCAGTGTTTGATAACTAAAATCTCCTCCAGGAGAGTTTTTTTTATTTTATTTTATTTTTTTAATTTTATATATTTTCGTATCGAGTATTGTGTACTTTTGGTGGTATCGGTACCGACTACTAGATTTTTTGGTATCGTGACATCCCTAGAGGGCAAAGAGCGATATTAGAGCACAGGGATGTGAGGGCGCACAGAGAAAGTGTAGAGATGTAAACAAACCCAGGTACAGGACACGTGTGTTACTGCAGCACTCAGATCAGCTCCAGTCTGAGAACACGGTTCAGTTCGATATGCGATGATGATGCGATGCTAGTTAGCGCTGTCACTCAGCTAATCTACTGTACACTCAACACTTCCGATACACTTCCGGTTTAAGGTACAAGTTACCTAAACAATCCAAATCCCAGATAAAGAGAAAGAGTCACGCGCCGCTCCTGTGACAGGTTAACATCAGCTCACCGTGTATGTACATTTAGCCACCTAGCTTAGCTTAACTCAAATTCTGACGTCACGGAGCCCGCTCTTACCTTTTTGTAATGCTTCCCGATCCAAGTGCGGATCGGTTCGAGCTGCAAGACGGTCTCTGCGCTCTCCCAGAACTCAGCACATGGACCCCCGTCCTTTTTCCGACTCAGTGCCGCGTTCCCGGCCGCTTTATCTCCCGCCGAGCCTCCGGCTGCACATCCCGCGGTCTGCGCCGCCATTGTTACGGGGGAAGCGTTACAACACCCACAAAAAAAAAAAAGAAAAGAAAAGAAAAAAACCGGTGTAACGAAATCCCCTGCCGCTGTGAAAACCTGACGCACTAACCCAAACACGCATGCGCACGATTTCGCGCATGCGCTAAGGACGCATTCATAAAATCTCGCCCCAATCTCGCGATACGTCCGACATAGCACACTTAGGTTACATAGTTTAACCCTCGAGATGAAGCTTAAAATAGCTTTAATTAATTTATTGCTCTTCATGAAAGGATGTAAAAGGACAGAATAAAGATATATAAAATAAAGATAAATGAGAAATGTTCGTTATTTGGGTTTCTTTAATGCAGTTAAAGGCACTCGTGTACTGCATGACTGGTGTGAGATCAGAGGGGTTTCATGTTCTGACTGGCTCATTTGCTTCTTTAATGGTTGTATTTTATTGATTGTTTAATGAATGATCGGTGTAAATGAACTGGCCAATCAGTGGTGTTGAACATCCAGCGAGGTGTGTGAGGAAGGAAGTGTAAAATGTATAACATGGTGGTGAAATTCCAGCTGGAATGATCTCGCACTCATCATTAATCAGGCTGTTGAATAAAATAAACTCGTATTGTGTAAATATAACAGAATTAAAGGCTACTGCCGAGAACCTCTGGAGGAATAACAAGACAATCCCCTCGCTCGAGAGAGAGAGATTTATTTCGCTCAAAATTCCTCCTATCCCTGTGTTCAAGGCTGGGCCAGTGGACGGCGCATGCGCAGTGCACTCAGGGAGTGTAGGAGACGGAAAAACCGTACAGAGAGACGGGCAGGTCGGGAAACCAGTCTTCCTCCTGAAAATAAAACATACCTGTAACTAACCGGAGGAACGCCGTGTGGCCATGCGGACAAACCAAACATGTATTACTACTGCAACCGGACTACAATGAGCGCGAGCGCAGCCTGGTCCGGGGCGGAGGGTCCGCAGAGCTGCTGCGGTGGAGGAGGAGGAGGAGAGCTCGTGAACGGAAACGGCGGCGGAGAGATCACCGAGGCCCGTGCGATCAGCGAGTGGGAGAGCGCCACCTGTGATCCCGCCGACGCAACACGGAGCGCGAGCACGGACAGCACGGTCACGCGGGAACAAGAGGACGGTGCGGCGCGCGGACTCTCCCGCTGCTGCAGACGAAGCGCCGCGCCGGGAGGAGGCGGGGATCCCCGCGGCGTTAATATTGATGGAGAGGACGGAAGTGTGCGGTGTCCGCGCTGTACGGGGGAATACGGGGGGCGGAGAGGAGTGTGTGAAACCGGGGCGCGAGAGTCTCGGAACTCGGAAGCGGCGGTCAGCAAGCGCCGGGGATGCAGTTACAGCGGGGCCTCGAAGAGGGCGTGTTTCTCCGGGACGAACACGGCGGAGGAGGCGGCGGCGTTACACTGCGGCGGCTCGGACCCTGACAGCGGTACCGGTTCCGGCTCCGAGGCTCCTGTCCAGAACACAGCCGGAAGTAGACAGAGCCGCGAGGAGAAGTTTAAACTGAGACGACAGGGAGAGTTTTCCAAAGGCGCGGTAGGAGCTGGAAGTTTGAGTTTCACGTGCGAAACGAAAGGTGCTGGCGGTGTGATTAACGGAGAGCGGCGCGGCTGCAGGACGGCTAAAGGGCGCGTGAGGCTGTACCGCGTGCGCTCCTTCCTGGCTTCTACTGAGAGGTTGAGTGCAAACGGTGTCCCCGTGGCTCAGCTCTCAGACCGCGGTCACTGTAAGCACCGGCCACAGCAAAAACCCCAGTTTAGAGTCGCGTCCTCCTCCCACGGTGCACGTGCGTATGAAGACGAGTCCGGTACGCGGCGCCCGGCTGTGAATGGCAGTCCGCACGCGCGGGTAGCTGGACCGTGGTCGAGGCAGGTCGTGGAGGCCAAGAAACGGCAGGTTCATCTCGGAGAGAGAACGGACATGCTGTGGCGCCGCCTTCATGCAGTGCAGGTGAAACATGTGGAGCGACACGTCACGCAGCAACTCGGGGACCTGCGGAGAGCCGCCGCGGCCCCGAACCCAGCCGAGCTCAGGCGCTTAGCGCGCAGCTGCAGTGATGTCCTCCACACGGCCGGGGGCGCCCTAGACTCCGATCACACGGCCAGCAGCTCTGGTGGAGGCAGTGACAGTGAGGAGGAGGAAGAGGGGGGGAGGAGGAGAGCAGGCCGACATGTTTCAGTGTGAGGATGAGTGTGCTGCAGAAACATACAGAGAGCAGACAGGACCTGTACATGAGCACAACATCTTACACCACTCACATCAGGGGCGTCGAACCCACTCACTGTAACCCCGGGTCACATTACACTTATTCCAGGGTCCGGTGGGTCGAACGGATAAATCAGTTCAGAACAATAACATAAACACCTGTTAAATGGGTTCCCGTGCATTCAGGTACAGTCTGATCTTGTACATCACCTGCAGAACTGAGGGCTGCACTTAATAATAATAATAATAATAATAATAATAATAATAATAGTAATTTAGGGAAAAATGCTCTTGCTAATGAAGGATTACATCAGCACATTTTGTTGTACATGGTGAATATAACAGTCCAGAAAGTATTCACCCCCTAGTGATGATTTCTCTTTTTGCTGTGTTGCAGGGAATGGGATTTTTTACCCTGCTCCCTTTGAAGCAACTTTCTACAGAAATACAATTAAATACATTATTTAGAATAATAAAAAAAAAATTAAAACGCACTGATAAATCATGAAGAATTCACCGCCTCAGCGTGACTCGTCCTTCTGTAGTAATTACGGATCTGATTCCGAGCCTCAGAGGTGTCTCTATACGCTTTACAGAATTTTGATTTTGGCGTTTTCCTTCCATTCCTTAAATGTTCTCCAACTCTCCAGACAGATTAGATGCAGAATGTTAGTGGACAACAGATTTTCAGTTGGATTTAAGTCTGGGCGTTGACTCAAATAAGCCCTTCTTGTAGTTTTTGCCTTGGTCTTTGGCTCATTGGAGCAGGTTCTCCTCAACAATTTGCTTGTGTTTGGGTCCCATCCATGTTGCTTGTGATGGCAACAAGCTTTCCAGTTCCTCCTGCTGAAATGCAACCCCAGAGCATGATGCTACCACCACCACCACCACCGTGCTTCATCACAGGAACGGTGTTACCTGGTTGTTGGGCTGCACCAAACGTAACACTTTGCTTTTAGACCAAATCACCTCAAAATCTTTTTCCAAAAGCTCTCAGATGTTTTTGTCTTGTAGCAAACTCCAGGTCTGCCTTTCACACGTGGCTTCCTTCTGGGCACTCTCCCATAGAGGCCAGATCTGTGAAGAGCTATTGAAACTGGTGTCTGGGTTATTGTGCCGTATTTCTCCCCGCTTTGTTATAATGGCACAGTGCTCCTGAGAAGGTTCAAAGCTTTGCTGATCTTTTTTTTTTTTTTTAGCCTTCTTCCATCTTTTTGTCCTCCTAACAATTTCATCTCGAAGGCTTCACTGATCTTCTGCGAGACATCCCACAGTCAGAGATGTGTATCGTGCAACACATCCACACGGGTCGAGTTAGATGAATTCAAACGTACTCTGTTTAATATATTTAGTGCTGACGAAAATGAAATACTTGTCCTAGTTTAGACTGTTCAAGGAAAGAAGGGTTATTATCTATACATTAAACAGATATTTTTAGCTTAGATCTAAATAGTTTAATAATTTAATTCCTACATGGGGTTTGTGGCTCAAACCCAGATCTAGCCCAGTTAATGACATATCATTTTAAATTATTACCAGAATCATATAACCACCTGTTAGGAGTCATTTCCCTCCAGTTAGGAGTCGTTTGACCTCCCCATCCTACACCATCCTTCACACTGCCACCCTCCTTATGGTTTGTCGTTTCGCTCCATTAGATATATGAGGAAGAAATAATATACTGTCCTATGTTGTTGTTGTTGTTGTTGTTATTATTTATCATTCATCATTTCTTCCATTTATTTCAATAACCAAGGATTCCACTTTATCTTTGCAGTTGTATGAGCAGAGAATGGCAGTGGATGAGGGAGAGGGCGTGGCTAGGGAGTCGGTGGGTGTGGCTACAGGCTCAAGTATCGGAGCTGGAGTATGGGATTCGTGCACTGACTGAGCTCTACACGCACCTCAGACAGGGAAAGGTAACCCGTTTTGGGCTTTTTTTTAAATTTTATTTTAATAATGCAGCTTTTCATGATTTTAATTTCGTAAATACGTGTCCATGAGGTTTCACAGTTGAGAGCCGTTCACTCTGTACCTGGGACGCCCCTCAGAGCGCCGAGACCCTCTCCTCATGACTGCAGTTTCAGGTCAGTTGCACACACATGAACACACTCCCATACTAGAAGGCATTATGATGTGGTATGTGTTCGGTCATTGTCTGTTGGTTATCCTCTCAGGAAGAGGGTATCACAGGACTCCGCCCCCTCATCACAAACGTCACACAGTCCCACTTCATCTGCTGCGCGGGTTCGTCCATTTCTACAACACTGCCGTCACAGGCTGATCCGCTTGGAGTGTTGTCCTGCACTAGCATCGAAGGTAACTGAAACAAACGGAAGCTTGAAAACTCCAGGAATCGTCCAGCGAAGAAAGTAGGAAAGATGAAGGCTGCATGATGGGGTCTCGTTGCTATTAGCGATTAGCAGTTTCTTGGCCTTGTAGCCTTGTTTACTTCTGCAGCACGCTTGATTTTGTGGTCTCCTGATCAAGCTTGGCCATCCTGCTTTGGCTGTCTTGACTCATTAGATAATAACAAGCAATTTTATCAGTTTACTGTATATATATCTCTGCCGTCCTGTTCATTTATTAATGGGTTAGAAGGAGATGAGTACTACCTGGGCTACAGCTACACAATGCGTATGAAAAGGCCGATGGATTTGGACAGAAAGTAGGTGTACCTGATAACCTTTGTAAGTCTGTGTGAACTGGGGAAAGTAATATTAGTGTTGTATATATGTCCCCGTTCTCTCTGCTAGGCAGTGACTATGCCATGCTGCTGCGAACCCCCTGCGGTATGTGTGTTGTGTGGTCCTCCTCACCCGCTAGCCGAGGGGACGTCCACGTGGACGTGTCGGAAAGGGCTGGACCAGCGTACTCACCCTGTTCTCTCCATGCCTTCAGGTATATCCGTTACACAAGTCACAATTAAACGTATCACGTTCGGCTCTGTAAAAAATACGCCTTCCTGAGTCGAGGCGATGGAACTTTTAATATAATCTCAAGGGTTGTTTTCCAGATGATGACTGCGGTGAACAAACGACTGCTGCGCATTGTGCGACCCCGATGCTGGCCGGACGTCAGTCCCACAGTGCCGTGAGGTGGACGGGCGAAGCAACGTCATCATGCGTGGGAAGGCGGGGTCAGGGACAGCAGAAGGCTGGGCAAGTAAGAAGGAGGCTTATATGTCCCCGCCGACCAAGCATGCTGCCTCCACTCAACACATCTGGTAAGAAACGTATTAAAAACCTATCAGTTCTGGATATTGATGGATTTATATATCAGGCTATTCAATGTGACTAAAAGTTGGGCGAAAGTGGCGAATCCGAACCAGAATCCCATCAGAGATAACACTTCTACAGTACGTCAGACCTTTAAAACGGCAATAGCTACGATTTCTTTGCACAATAAACACAGTAGTGAAGAAGCTGAATCCAAATCCAGCTGAAATCTTTACACAGGAAATGACGTGCCGCTTGTGGTCCTGTTTACAACATGTTGAGCAACGTTGAGATACACGTTTCCTCTACAGCAGTGCTCGGCCAGAGCGAGAGTCGAATTCCTCGTACGTTTGAGTGTAAATCTAGATTCGGATTCTGTTCTTATGTGTGAGCTGAAAGTCTGTAAGAGCGTTATCTCGTGAAGCTATGGATCCACATTTGCACAAACCTCTGGGGCTTTCTAGGTGGTTCTAACTGCAGGACTCCAAGGGGTGTGGTCAGCCCAGGCTTCCTTCATCAGCAAGTAGCAGATCTTTCCCACCTCCCTGGCCTTCCTGCACCTACAGACACGCCCACACAGGTAAATCTGAGCGGGATAAAACCCCAAACAACTTGAATCCACTATGACCGCGGTTCTCGATGGTTCCCCCAGGGGTCCATCATTTTCAAAAATAATAAGAATGGGAACTAGTGTCAGAATGATAAATATGTATGTTTGTACCAGTTCCTTATACCAGAGGAAATAAAAACAAACCAGATCTTGATTGATTCAGACTCGGGGACTTTGGGAGTATTTATATTTTCTCTGTTATATACACGGCAGTGTTAAACGGACCGTTGTGTAAAATTGGGATTAAAATCTCTCCATGGTTTTTTTTTGTTGTAGCCATTGCGGAGGAGGAGAGGAGAGAGTTCGTTCGACATCAATAACTTGGTAATGCCTCTGGGCCTGGCTGGACTGGGAGCACGAGTGCAGAAGCTGCAGTACAAAGAGATTATCACTCCCAGGTAGAAATGTTGGCTTTCAGTTATTCAGATACCGGTCGTGTGATACAGGAGAACACGGCAGATTGGGAGAAACTGGGTGAAGTTTAAGGTGTTGAGATTTGCATCCAGTGAGAAATACAGGCTCAGCTAAATAATCTGAACAGTGCCTTACTGAACGCAAGTAAACAACCTTGTTTACACTGTATACCTGTGCCGTATTGTTGTTTCAGGGTTGTTGTTTTTTCTTTTTGTGTGTAGCTGGAGAGAGCTGGACTCTGTCTGGGGAGTCTCGGATGGTCCGTGTGCGAACCGGTTGGACGCACCGCACCGGCCCAATGGAGAAGGACTAGAACGTAAAGGCGACGTGAGTGCGCGAATCTCCAAAACCATCCGACGTGAGACCGGAAATAATGTCGCTGTTATTGAGCTGGTCAAAAACGGAGCTTAATAAACACTTCATGTTTTTCCATGTAACTTGTCTGTAGGTCAGATATTAACTGCTCTGTGAGAATGTGTGAAGAATGATGGGTTCAAATACTGGATGTGTGCTGAGCTTAAACAGACCAGTCCTTCTCTGTGTGTAGGTGGAGGATCTGTCTGACGCCGTTTTTCTGAAGAGGCACGCAGTATGGGAGAGCAGAGAGCGGAGTCGCTGGGGGAGCTGGGCCCGCAGACGCCACCGGGGCAGGTGATCCCTTATGTCCTTAGAGACGTTTTATAATGGTTCTCTCGTGTCGGAGTGTGAAGAGCATGGGGGGAGGGAAGGAGACGGTGTGTGAGAAGGACCTGAATAAGTTTGGCTTTGTCATGTTTTTATCCTCTGTTGTTTGGGGAACTGTGGGACTGTCTGGCTTACGTTAACACCATGTGTTTGTGTGTCAGGTCGTCTTCCTGTTATGGAGATGGGAATAGCTGCAGGGGTTCGGAGCAGGCGTCATGCTCTCCAGAGCCCAGGCAGGGAAAGAGCTCACCGTGTAACCTCTTCTGCTCTGCAGCAGACAATCCCTTCTACCAAATGGAGGATGAACAGCAGGTGCGAATAAATAGTGCTTTTGCATACTTGATGGAGTACTCGATGTTCCATTGAGCTTCCTCAATATAGCTGTTACCATGGCAACATCATTATGAAACCGAAAGCACTTGATTTGGGCACCGAGTCAATCATCTTGATTGTCAGGAAGTACTACAAATCTTTCCCTTATGCACATATCGTATGTGTGGAGACGGATGGTGGTGTTTTGTGATCTGTAAATGGGAGTTACTAGGGGACGCTGGGCCAGGAACGCCTTTTCGCGTTGCTGCGTATGTTCACTTGTGTGGAGTCTGTTAAAGGCCTGGCTGCTGTAACGTAAAATAAACTTCTGAATGGTTTCTGGGTTTTATTTCAGTCAGTGCAGCCGTGGGAGAGCAGGTCGTTCCCCCTGCTGGAGGAGGAGCTCCGATGGCTGCGGGATGATGAGGAGGCGGAGCTTGAGGAGGACGCATGCGCTGCGAGCGGCCGCAGCCAGAGCACTGACTCGGGCATCTCGGTAGGCAGTTTGGAGCTGTCACCAAGGACACCTCAGCCGCATCAGCTGCACTCAGGAGGCCACAAACCAGCCGTCTCCACAACTCAGGATTCAGACTCCACCCTGCCTTCTTTAACCCCACCCTCCCTGTCCTCCCTGCCTTCACCCAACGCTCATCAAAATCCATCCAATCACAGAGTGAACAGAGTCGACGCCAGTCCGCCGTGAACCAGCCTGGAGAAATCTCTTTCAGTCCTCTCTGTCCCCAAACGTCCTGTCCTGCTTAAACTGCTGACCTTCACCCGACCTTCACCGGCCCTGCTGCCTGTCTCTTATTTTCCGAATGACATCATCAGCTCTTATCATCTCCGTCCTGTAACCCTTAAAGTTGGTCATTATCTAGCAGCTCCTGGATCATTAACACCCGAAACCTCCACCAATAAATAACCCTTCTATTAATGCTCAGCCATGTTCTTGTACTACTGCTCAATGTTCCAGTTCTCCTCCACCTCCATGCTCACCACTTCATCTCAAAATGTGTTGATCCCTCGATCTACCCCTACACACATCCTACTGAAGTCCAGGTTTTAAATGCAGCTTTCTCCCCCTCCGTCCCTTCAGTCTCTCTGCTTCTCCCCCTCCGTCCCTTCAGTCTCTCTGCTTCTCCCCCTCTGTCCCTTCAGTCTCTCCGTTTCTACCCCTGAGGGACAGATGAGCTGGCTGGTTCACCTCAGTCTCTCCGTTTCTTCATTTTCCAGACCTGTCTAAAGCAGGTCTAAACGAGTATACATGTTAGTTGTTTTTTTTTCTATTTTAGTTGTTGTTATTTTTGTATGTTAAACACTAGTTCAGTCTCCTGGAGACCGAGATTTGTCCACCCAGTGAAGGCAAACTCCTCCAGGCAGCCCTCCATTATACAGTATCTCCATATAAACAAGCTACTTATTACCCATCATGCCTTATTTATGACTTTTTCCTCACTTATAACTTTTGTTCATTCCACAGAGGTGTGTGTGTGTGTGTGTGTGTGTGTGTATTGTCTCCACTGAAACATGACCTTAAGTAGCCCCTACCTTGAGTGTGTGTGTGTGTGTGTGTGGGAGGGGATGGGTCTGCTGCATTACTCAGTTAAGGCAAATACAAACTTTTGTAGGTAGAGCATTCACGTGGAAAGTGTGTGATTTGATACATGCGCAGTGCTCTTGATGCGAAGATGAAATAAAAATGAAAATCACTGACACGTTTGCTTTTTGATTTGCTCACGCTGTTCACCGATCAGGGTAGAATCTGGACTTATAAAACTCCGCGATCAGTAAAGTGACACGAATCCATCTTGCAGAGATGATCACAAGTAGTTCCAACTGAACGGTTTCAGATTTTGTCTGTTCTGTCCGGTGGAACCATTACAGCTTAAACGGTGTGGTTTCTGCTAGAGGTGACCTTAAACGTTTTAGTGAATGCTCTGATTTCTAATACACAGCTGAAGTACAGGCCATTTTATGAGCAGAACCTCCTGTCTCCTGTCAAGTTCCATTCACAACATTCTGTACATGACCACCTCAAAACAAAACAAAACAAAATCCCTTTTCATTTATTTCCGAGGCACATGATGAAAAATCAGTGTGGAGGTTGTGCACTGAGAGACCAGCAGAGGGCGCTCGAGCGTAAGGCTTCCTGTGTGACTGAAACACCACCGAAGGAACGGTGCAGGAAGTACAGTACAGATACCGTCATGCTCATCAAAACATGAACTAAGTAAGGAAATCGTTTTAAAGTGGCTATTTTTAGACAGAATTATTGCATCTTCTGCACTTTTCACATGCTTATATAATTTCCGATGTTTTTACGCGTGCGTGTGTGTGTGTGTGTGTGTGTGTGTGTGTGTGTGTGTGTGTGTGTGTGTGTGTGTGTAACTAAACTAATGCTGCAGTCAGTTGTAATGAGATCTCGGAAAGTTTGGAGTTGATGTTTATACACTTTATACACATATAAACAACATGAAATGTCCAGGTCATCTCTGCTCAGAAAACTGTGTCTGTGGGCTTTCTACACAGAAGAACGTTCCCCTAACGTTAGCATAAAGGTCCCGTTTGGTTATTTGTTTTGGGAACCAAATAATAACATTCTCGGAGCGTTGTCTAAATGTTTTTTTTTTTTTTTTTTTAAGTCAAATTAGAGTATTTACATGTCCTTCGAGCATTGGCGGATTCAGGGGTGGGGCTAGAGGGGCACTGGTCCCAGCTGAAATCTGATTGGTCCCTGAAGTGCCCCTGTCCTGTCAGTCATCTCTGATCCACATCAGATCAGCTGAGTCGGTTCGTTTGAAGTTCTACTTTATTTCTCCCGACACTGTGTTCTCACCCTCATCCACTTGCGCTTCAACGGTAAGGACCTGTTCAACACTTTAATTAAAGTCATAAGGACATTAGTGTCCGTGTCTCTTCTGTTTATCTACCGTTAGGAAGCTAGTTAGTGTATGAGCTAGTGACCCAGGCTCAGCTGTGTTTAATGGGAGCTACTGTAGATAGCAGATAGTTAGTGCACAGTTCAGGGAAGTCAAATAAAGCGGCTGACACGTAAACGCTATAATGTTCAGTCTATATGTCACACAGCCGCAGTCTTTAACTGATAAAATAAAACTAATGCTAACGTTAAATCTTTTTTTTTTTTTTTTTTTTTTAAATGAGCATTTTTGATTTATCCACAGAGTTTGGCAGAAGTGGTGGTTTTTGACCAAATAAGAAGCCGAGCCTGCCTTCTCTGACCCTGAGAGCAGTGTGAGTGAGAAAAGGGGGAGAGAGAGGGGGGAAAGAGTGAGAAGAGCGTGAAAGAGAGAGGGCAAATGAGGGAGAGAAAGAGGGAGATGGATAATCTCAGCCTGTTGTGTGTGTATATATTGAAATTAAGACATCACTTCATATTGGGACGGTGCACTGGATCTATAATCAGGGATGTATAATCAGGGATGTATAATCATGGACCTATAAACCATGGACCTATAATCAGGGGTCTATAATCAGGGACGTATAATCAGGGGTCTATAATCAGGGGTCTATAATCAGGGACGTATAATCAGGGGTCTATAATCGGGGACGTATAATCAGGGGTCTATAATCGGGGACGTATAATCAGGGGTCTATAATCGGGGACGTATAATCAGGGGTCTATAATCAGGGGTCTATAATCAGGGACGTATAATCAGGGATGTATAATCAGGGACCTATAATCAGGGGTCTATAATCAGGGACGTATAATCAGGGGTCTATAATCAGGGACGTATAATCAGGGATCTATAATCAGGGATGTATAATCATGGACCTGTAATCAGGGATATATAATCCTGGACCTATAATCAGGGACGTATAATCAGGGATCTATAATCATGGACTTGTAATCATGGACCTATAATCAGGGATGTATAATCAGGGATGTATAATCAGGGATATATAATCAGGGACCTATAATCAGGGATGTATAATTAGGGATGTATAATCAGGGACGCATAATCAGGGACGTATAATCAGGGATGTATAATCATGGACCTGTAATCAGGGACGTATAATCAGGGATGTATAATCAGGGATGTATAATCATGGACCTGTAATCAGGGATGTATAATCAGGGGTCTATAATCATGGACCTGTAATCAGGGATGTATAATCAGGGATCTATAATCAGGGATCTGTAATCAGGGGTCTATAATCAGGGATGTATAATCAGGGACCTGTAATCAGGGATGTATAATCATGGACCTGTAATCAGGGATGTATAATCAGGGATGTATAATCATGGACCTGTAATCAGGGATGTATAATCAGGGATGTATAATCATGGACCTGTAATCAGGGATGTGTAATCAGGGATGTGTAATCAGGGATGTGTAATCAGGGATGTATAATCATGGACCTGTAATCAGAGATGTATAATCAGGGATGTATAATCAGGGACCTATAATCAGGGATGTATAATCAGGGATGTATAATCATGGACCTGTAATCAGGGATGTATAATCAGGGACGTATAATCAGGGATCTATAATCGGGGACGTATAATCAGGGACGTATAATCAGGGACGTATAATCAGGGATGTATAATCATGGATCTATAATCAGGGATGTATAATCAGGGATCTATAATCAGGGCTGTATAATCAGGGATGTATAATCATGGATCTATAATCAGGGATGTATAATCAGGGATGTATAATCATGGATCTATAATCAGGGGTCTATAATCAGGGATGTATAATCATGGATCTATAATCAAGGATGTATAATCAGGGCTGTATAATCAGGGATGTATAATCATGGATCTATAATCAGGGATGTATAATCAGGGATGTATAATCAGTGTATTTGTCCTGTTTCAGTATAAACATATAAACATGTATAAAAATGAATAAATGAATCTGGGAGAAACTGCAGAGGATTAAAGTGTATTTTATTTTTCATTGAGAAGATTTATGACGAAATATAAAACAAGTCTTAATATCCAGTGTTTGCTTTTCATGTTCATTTATATTTTTAAGAAGATTAGATTTTTTTTGCTTTTGCTGTTATGTGTAACATCAGACCAGTAGATTATTTATTTATTTATTTCATTATTTAATCGTTGGTCTAATTCTGATTGTTTAATCCGATGTCCATGTAACTTACACTGAGTTTTATTTCTTTGTTAAATTTGCAGATGGAGGATGAAGTGAACCTGTTATGTTAAGTGGAGAAGTTGATCAGAAGATGAAAAATTGCTCCGTTTTTATTTTTTAATGATGCAGTGTTCTTGCATACTTTTGTCTATGAAAATGTTTGGTTTTAAAATTAAATAATTAGTGTTTTGAACGTCCCGAGACTTGTTATTTTATGTAAACAAAAACATGGATTGTGTGCTGATAATTTATTTATTTATTTCTATAGACTTATGCTTTTATTTCTGATTAATGACTGTATGAATATTAAATATAAATTATGAGAATTGAGGGTAAGAGAATGGTAGGGGAACATTAGGGGAACGTTCTACAAACCTAAAAACAGCTTTCTATTTCCTGGCTAACCAAAAACAAACCTGACAAATGTGTCTTCTGGGAACCAAAAATTGTTAGTGCACATCGAGTAACATCCTCAAGATTCATCACGTTAATCATGCAGATGAAAATCCGTTTACAACTGAGTGTGTGCCGCCATGTTAGTGTCACGTCAGGTGTGTTTACGCCAGGGGTTTTTACATCAGGTGTTTGTCAGGGGTGTTTATGCCAGGGGTGTTTACGTCAGGTGTGTTTACAACAGGGGTGTTTACGCCAGGGCTGTTTACGCCAGGTGTGTTTACGCCAGGTGTGTTTACGTCAGCTGTATTTACGCCAAGTGTGTTTAGGTCAGGTCTGTTTGTCAGGTGTGTTTACGCCAGGGCTGTTTACGTCAGCTGTATTTACGCCAAGTGTGTTTAGGTCAGGTCTGTTTGTCAGGTGTGTTTACGCCAGGGCTGTTTACGCCAGGGGTGTTTACGTCAGGGGTGTTTGTCAGGTGTGTTTACGTCAGGTATGTTTACTTCACGGGTGTTTGTCAAGGGTGTTTATGTCAGGTGTTTGTCGGGTGTTTGTCAGGTGTTTGTCAGGTGTTTGTCAGGTGTGTTTACGTCAGGTGTGTTTACGTCAGGTGTGTTTACGTCAGGTGTGTTTGTCAGGGGTGTTTACGTCAGGGGTGTTTACGTCAGGTGTTTGTCAGGGGTGTTTACGTCAGGTGTTTGTCAGGGGTGTTTACGTCAGGTGTTTGTCAAGGTTGTTTACGTCAGGTTTGTTTGTCAGGGGTGTTTGTCAGGGGTGTTTATGTCAGGTGTGTTTGTCAGGTGTGTTTGTCAGGTGTGTTTACGTCAGGGGTGTTTACGTCAGGGGTGTTTACGTCAGGTGTGTTTACGTCAGGTGTGTTTGTCAGGGGTGTTTACGTCAGGTGTGTTTAGGTCAGGGGTGTTTACGTCAGGTGTGTTTGTCAGGGGTGTTTACGTCAGGTGTGTTTGTCAGGGGTGTTTATGTCAGGTGTTTTTGAATTGCAGTCAGTTTTTTAAAAAATAAATATAAAGCCCAACATATTAAAATAGGGTTATGGCTGAAGTTGCTTTACATTTTTCTACTCAACCCAGTGAGCAGCAGTGTACTAAAAATATGAAAATCTGATCAGCCATAACGTTAACACCACCTGCCTAATATTGTGTAGGTCCCCCATGTGACCCCAAATCAGCTTTGAGGCGTCGAGGCACAGACTCCATAAAACCTCAGAAGGTGTGCTGTGGTGTCTGGCACCAAGACGTTAGCAGCAGATCCTTTAAGTCTTGTAAGTTCAGAGGTGGGCCTCTAAGGATCGGACTTGTTTGTCCAGAACATCCCACAGATTGAGATCTGGGGAATTTGGAGGTTGAGTCCAAAACACCTTGAACTCTTCCTCATGTTCCACAAACTGTTCCTGAACAGTTTTTGCAGTGTGTCAGGGAGCATTATCCTGCTGAAAGAGGACACTGACTTTAGGGAACACCGTTACCATGAAGGGGTGTACTCGGTCTGCAGCAATGTTTAGGAAGGTGGTACGTGTCACAGTAACATCCACATGAATGATGTAAAAGATTCATCAGACCAGGCCACCTTCTTCCATTGCTCCATGGTCTAGTTCTGATGCCCATTGTAGGAGATTTCGGTGGTGTACAGGGGGTCAGCATGGGCGTTCTGACCGCTCTGCAGCTACGCAGCTCCATACACAGCAAGCTGTGATGCTCTGTGTGTTCTGACTCCTTTCTATCAGAACCAGCAGGAACTTTTTCAGCAGTTTGTACTACAGATCTTCTGTGGGATCGGACCTGACGGGCTAACAGTCGCTCCTCACGCTCATCAATGGGCCTTGGGAGCCCATGACTCTGTCACCAGTCCTTCCTTGGTGTACTTTTGGTAGGTACTAACCACTGCATACTGGGAACCCCACAAGACCTGGAGACGCTCTGACCCAGTCGTCTAGCCATCACAATCTGGCCCTTGTCAGAGTTGCTCAGATCTTTAAGCTTGCCCATTTTTTCCTGCTTCCAACATGTCAATTTCGAGAACTGACTGTTCACTTGCTGCATAATAAATATATCCCCCCTCGACCGGTAACGAGATAATCAATGTTATTCATTTCACCTGGCAGTGGTTTTAATGTTGTGGCTGATACAAACATACATTTATATAAATATATGTGTGTGTGTGTGTGTGTGTGTGTGAGAACTTTGCCCTTTTTATTTTTCTGTTGATTTTGATGAGTTTAAATCTTATGATTAACCCACACATGTAGCTTTTTTTGTGTGTATTTAAATTGTAAAATAGAGTTGTGTTGTCGCACTCCGCTGGAGATAGTCACTGACAGAAAGTACAGTACTCACATTTTGTACAAAGCGATTGAGTCACAATTTGCTGCGTAACTCTTTCACTTGTTATGTGCTCTTCTCCGTTAGAGTACGTTCTGCGCGATGGGGGTGCACGGCCTGACGAGTTTCGTGGAAGGAAACCGGCAGTTCTTCACCGATCTGAAGCTGAGAAACACCCACCTCGTGATCGACGGCTGCAGCCTGTATTTCCGTCTGTACTTTAACACTGGCTTGGACCAGACGAGGGGAGGAGACTACGATGCATTTGCTAAAGTGGTGCGGTGTTTTTTCGCCGCACTGTCTTCATGCGACGTGAGTCCATTCGTGGTTTTAGACGGCGGGATGGACGTGACCGATAAGAAGTTCAAAACTCTGCAGGACCGAGCTCAGAGCAAAATACACGAAGCCCATTCCCTGTCCCGAGGACATCGCGGAAGCGTTCTGCCCCTGCTTACACGTGAAGTCTTCAGACAGGTCCTCTGCGAGCTTGGTGTACCCTTGGTGCAATGTATCGCTGAAGCCGACTTCGAGATCGCCTCTCTGGCACGTGAGTGGCGATGTCCGGTCCTGACCAATGACAGCGACTTTTACATCTTTGATTTGTGTGGTGGTTACCTCCCAATGACGTTCTTTGAGTGGGAGAATGTCTGCGGTACAGCGTCGGAGTGTTACATCCCTGCCCGTCGATTCACCGTGAACCGCTTTTGCTCACATTTCAACCACATGAACAAGCATCTGCTGCCGCTGTTTGCCGTCCTCACTGGTAACGACTACACGAATGCAAAAACCACAGAGATGTTCTTCAGCCGTGTGGAATTACCAATGGTACCAAGACGGAGGGGAAGTCAATCGAACCCCCGGATCGAAGGCTTTTTGCTCTGGCTGTCAGCATTTACCAACCCTGTGGCTGCACTGGAGGAAGTGTTGGAGATCATGCGAGGCAAGCAGAACCTCCGAAAGCAACTGACAGCAGGGATTCAGGATTATCAGCTTCCAGCTACCAGCAGTCTGGCCCAGTTCTTCTCAAACAGTCAGGTTCAACCGTTTGATCCCTTGAAGCTTCCACCAGCTTTGATGTCGCAGCCAGAGTGGCTCATGAGACGGCTCATATCAGGCAGTCTGCCCCCTCTGGTGTTGGACGTTCTGGTGCTCCGGAGAGCCCTTTTGACACCTCAGGTCGAGAATAGCCGTCTGCCTAGTAGCCACGAAGCCTCAGTGAACATTCGCAAGATGATCTATGGCTTGCTCCTACTCAAGAACGCAATGCAGGGTAATGCTGGTCGTGGACAGAGGGCCAGAGGAAAAGGAGGAATGAAGAGGGGGGCGATGACTGAACAGGCTCAGGGTTTGAGTGCCCCATGTTTTGTTGAGGAGTACGACAGGCTTGAGCTGGATCTCAGAAGAACTACGGTGGAGGCGCAGCTACCCACACATCACCCACAGCTGAACCTGAACACTTTAGACCAGGTAAGTTAAGATAACAGTCATGTCAACTGAAGAGCTAGAAGATCTGCCTCATGAATTTCTGAAAAAATCTTCTTCACGTTCTCACTTAGGTGGCCGTTCCTGTGAGACGCAAGGTGTTGTTGGGAACTCTGGGGGTGACGGAGCAGGTGCTGCAGATCGTAGATCCACATCTCCAGCTGCCTGTGTGTGTGACGTATTTCTGGGTGCATTCGTCCACACCGAAGCCCAGCCGCTCGCTGCTCCAGGGTGTTCTGCTTGGGCTAGTGTATGGTGAACTCTGCAGAAGCAACACCATGTTTGGAGGTAAAGTGAGCCACCTGTAGGTAACATGTAGTGGTATTGTCTTTGACACTTTGGTAGGTTTGTAAGATTTTGGCACCTTTTTTTTTTTTTCTTTACCTCTACAGGTCCCCCTACTCCCTTTATCTGCCAGAGATTAGACCAAATGAGAATGAACTCTGCTCAGAGGAGGGGTGTAGACTTGGGCGTGGCTCATTCTCTTAGCCAATGGCAGTCTTGTATGTGGGCCGGGACTTACCTGAACCAGCTGTTGTGTTTCCCGCTCTCTGAGCCTCGGTGTGCCTGGTACTGTATATTCTTCAGCTGTTTGAATTTGACACTGTTATATACAGACAGGGGATAACGTACAGAAATGCCTGAAATGCTCATGTTCCTGTCTTCTTATTTATTTATTTATTTAGGCGAACGGTTCTGGACAATTAAATTGCTTATCGCAATATTTTACAAGGGACAGTCAGGGGAAGAAAGAGCATCGCACTACTGCAGATCAAATCTAAATGTTTAACGTTTCGTTCATTTCTACAAAAAAAAAACCCTTAAAAACAATATATAGTCTGTTAGAATGGAGTTTGGATGAACATTTGATTGTTTTTTTTAATTTACTTTTTTAAACATTTTTATGCCATTGGGCAGACGCCCTTATCCAGAGCCACTTACATTTATCTCATTTATACACATGAGCAGGTGAGGGTTAAGGGCCTTGTTCAGGGGCCCAGCAGTGGCAGCTAGGGTTTAAACTCACGACTTATATATGTGTATATATTGCTCTCCTCTCTCTCTCTCTCTCCCCCGCCTCTCTCTCTTTCTCTCCCTCTCTCTCTCTCTCCCTCTCTCTCTTTCTCTCCCTCTCTCTCTCCCTCTCTGTCCCTCTCTCTCTCCCTTTCTCTCTTTCTCTCCCTCTCTCTCTCTCACTCTCTGTCCCTCTCTCTCTCCCTCCCACCTCTCTCCCTCTCTGTCTTTCTCTCCCTCTCTCACCCTCCCACCTCTCTCCCTTTCTCTCTCTCCCCCTCTCCCCCCTCTTTCTCTCTCCCTCTCTCTCTCTCTCTCCCTCTCTCTCCCTCCCACCTCTCTCCCTTTCTCTCTACCCCCCCTCCCCCTCCCCCCCCTTTCTCTCCTTCTCTCTCTCTCTCTGTCTGTCTCTCCCTCTCTCTCCCGCGCTCTACCTCTCTCTCTCTCTCTCTCTGTCTGTCATTCCCTCTCTCTCTCTCTCTCTCCCTCTCTCTCCCCCCTCTCTCTTACCCCCCCCCCCCAGGCTGTTCAGTGGTACTTTGCTGCATGGGTTAGAGGCTGCACTGAGAGGAGGTCATCAAGCGGAGTCTTTGCTGGCTGGGGCTCCTGTTGCACTGCAGCTCTACTCCACGCTGCTTGGCGCCATACAGGGTTCCGTTTTCCAGAACCAGTCTGCCCAACACAATGCGCCATTTCCAGCAGCAGGACCCAGCAGGCAGAGAGGGCAGGGTAGAGGGCAGGGTAGAGGGCAGCGTGGTACTGGTGGTAGAGGGAGGCATAACAGGCGTGGAGAGGGACACGCTGGTGGTTTGTATAACAGGTTTGGTATGCTCACCTGTGAGGATGAGTTGGATCAGTACTGAAAAGCGGGAAGGAAGTAGTTAAAGGGGAGGTTTAATGAAAAACAACAACACTTTTGTGTTTGTTATTTAACATACCTCCATACCAACCAGTTTAAACATACACACGTAATGCCTTTTAACTTTGTACGTAGTATGGATTCATAAACATGAACAAAGATATGTTTAAAATATGTACAAAAATGATAACGGCTCTATATACAGCAGTTATTTCCGGTCCTCTGATCTGATTGGACGGGAGGGGTTCTGAGAGCGCTGATATTCAGTAGAACAGCACCGGGACGTGTCACTGTGTGTATTCCTCCACTCGTCTGTGTTCACTACATACACGTTAACACTTCTAGCAGTAGTTCATTACACTGCAACTCCTCACTACTGTACACTTACTACGGGCTGTCAGTCAATCTGTGCGTTACCATGGCAACACGTAACGCTCTATCCAGCTGTGGCTGAATCACTATAACAGCACTCTTGATCATGAGATATTAATTATATACATATACTCTATAGCCAAAAGTATGTGGACACTTAATAATCTCATCCACATGTGCTCACTGTAAAACCATGGGCATTAACACAGATTTATTCCCCCTTTGCAGTTATAATAACCTCCAGTCATGTTGGCTGGATCATTAAACGCAGCAGGTTCTCGGTGGATGATTACAAACAGGAATGTCGAGCTGTAAACCTCCCCTTTAAGTAGAACATGGCAGAGGACTATAAGAGAAGCATGGACGTAAAAGTTTCCTAATGAATTCATTCCGTTTATAAGATTTTATTCAACGTTCTAGACGATATATATATATATATATATATATATATATATATATATATATATATATATATATATCAGAGTAATGATATAATATGTGTACATGCTTATTCATTCTTAATTCTTCATAAGGCAGCTGTGCCGTTGCTTTGTTCTTACATAGCAGGTACCTACCAAAGAAGCTAAAGTAATCTTAACAAAGTGCTTTATAATGTGCCTGAATAATTTTTTAAAGCTTTTTAAACTCTGCAATTTGTACACCACTTTAATTAAGCTTTTTTTTTAAAGAAAAAAAAGTGTATAATGAAATGTCGTTTGCTGATCTTGCCGTTAAATCATGTTCAGGATGATTTATGTTCATGGGAGCAGAAATGTGTTTACAATGTCCGCACTGGTGGAGCGTATAGCATTGTTAGCAGTGCTGTTTACTCTTCACATCTCGGGCAAGCGTTCCTAGCGAAAGAGAGGACGTGTGAGAGAGAAGACGAGTGTTGGGTTTGCTTTTAGCCACTAGTCGAAATTCCAATCACTCTACAGTAGACTTTATCCCAAAAGTGTGTATGAAAAATAAGACAGCCGTGTTTTTGTTTTCGTTTTTTGATTTTTAATCCTGTGTGTACATTTCAAATAATTGGCGTTTGAGAATTGTCGCAACGATTGTATGAATGTGATTGTGAAATGTGATTCGTGAAATCATCGGGACGCCTGTGTGAGCTCGACGTTTGCACAAAAAAACGTTCAAATCTGCTTTTCATTTTCTTGCGATGATTTTTTTTTTCCATTAAAGCAGAACAGCAAACAAAATCACGTGTTTCGTGTATTCTGTTTTTTTAGTTGGAAACTCTTTCATATTTCATTGTTTTTCTTACAAAGAAATGCGTTTTACTATTATATAACAACAAGGAAAAAAACAAACAATTTATTTTCACATCAAACATCAGAATGGGGTCGAATGAGGACAACAGTCAGGGGTTTTAAATGCCCTTTGTCGTGATGATCTCCTGGGATCGGTTCTTCAGCTCTGTGGGTTGCTGATGAGAAAGATCAGAGGACTGGTTTCCAGATGTTCTTCCGAGAAACTTTTCTAGGGCTGATCAGAAAAGCATCTCAGAATCACGTGACGTGCTGACGGGCCTACAACAGTTCCACTTCCTGTCAGTAATAGACAAGTGTTTTAAGCTGCTTCGTTGCTCATGTAAACAGTATTATTACTGATAGTATAGCAGTAAGAGTGAGGGATTAATTAATGAACTGTCGAATGGCTCGTTCAGTGGTTCTTAGCAATAAATCTTCTCCATTCAACTCGTGTTATGTCACATTACAAACTCCTAGTATGTTTGGTATTCCTCATATTGCTCATGAGACCGAGTTTCAGGCTGGATGGAAAACTATCTTTAGGCTGTCCTCCACTCTCTCACTCGGGTATCAGCGTATCAGCGTGTCAGTGTGTGGTCGGACACGGGCAGCTCCGCAGTAATAAATGTATCTAATCTTGGCAGAGGCTGCGGTGGGTTAGCATTAGAGCTGTAAATAACGCCGGAAGCACTCCTCACTCGCTTCTCAGGAACTCGGAACAACTGAAAATAAACAGAGGTTTGCGTTAGACGGTGTTGAATAGGTGTGAGGAGGAGGAGAAAGCAGAAGTGGTCGAGACTACAGCAGGCAGAAACATGGCTTTGGTGAGGATTGGACTGCAGCTCCAGCTCCTGTTTTATTCTGTCTCGGGCGACTTTGATAACCAGCTCCCTTCACCTACAGGTAAGACCCTGTTTATTCTCTTTGTAGACTGTTTAAGACCATTACAGCCATAATCAACTAATGTGTGTGTGCGCATGCATGTCATTAATTCTATAACCTCAGTGCAGCTGATTCGACCTCACAGCATCAGCACAAGCACCAGCAAGTTTATTCTACCTACCTGTATATTTAAAGCTGCAGTAAGGAACTTTTCCTGGTTAAAAATGAGCCAAAATCGATTATTGAGCAAGTACATAAAAAAAATAAATAAATCATCGTTCAAAACCGTCTCCTTACTTTACGCCGATTCACTATATTAACGATTCATAAAACGATCTGTTGGGTCGGATTTCGTGGGAAATGTCCGTTTGACGCCATTCGTCTTAATGTGGTTACGTCCCATTCGTTAGACAGAACAAAGAACAGCCGGCTGGTATATCGCTGAGGATGGTGGAGCTTTTATATTGGGATTGAAACTTGTCATCTAGATGGCTGCTTTAATCTGGCTAGTTAGCTAACATTAGCGCACTCACGAAACAAATAAGCAACTGTGCAGAGGAGCAGTGCCCAAGCTCAACCCGCGTAAAAAAGATAACCACTCCACTAGTAACTTGCAATTTTATGTTTCAAACAGAGATGGCGATAGAGAGGCAAAAGTTCCGTACTGCAGCTTTAAAAGTGCAATAGAACCTGCAGCCTATCCCAGGGAGCATCGGGCACAAGGTGGGGTACACCCTGGATGTGGTGCCAATCCATCGCACACATTCACACACACATTCGCTACGGACACTTTGGACATGTCAATCAGCCTACAATGCATGTCATTGGACTTGGGGAGGAAACCGGAGTACAGGAGAACATGCAAACTCCGCACACAGGGCAGCGGCGGGAATCAAACCCTCAACCATGGCGGTGTGAGGCGAACGTGCCCTAAGTGCAATAGTCGATTTAAAAAAAACAAAACAAGTTTTAGTTATGAAAGAAAATGCAGATGTCGGCTCCACTAAAAAATAACAACAAATAACCAAACAGTTATTGCCACATGCTCCGGTGGTTTTAAAAATATTAGGTATATTTTTTTATGTTCCCTAATGCAGTACAACAAACTTTAGGTACTTTTAGAAGTAGATGGCCTGAATAAAGAAGCAGCCTAGCTCGTTGGTTTATGTAATCTGATCTTATTTTCTAATCGATTGTCATAGTGCTGGCTCCGCTAGAAGTCCTGAAAAGATTTGACCCATGTTGCTTACAGACTCCGCCTCCACCACCGCTGTTCCCGCCCCCGCCCGGCGTGTGGAGGAGAGCTCGGGTGAGTGCTTAATGACGTCTCTGTACGAGTCTTCGCAGCGAATTTCAGAAAATTCTCAGAAAAAAGTCTTTTTTGGAAAGAATCGATCGATCGGTCAGTTCAGGTAAACTTGAATGCTCAGGTGTGCTTTATAATATTTGTTTTTTAAGGTGTTTGCAGAATATGTGGAGGGTGAAAGATGGAGAGGACGTGATGAAGGAGATGTGATGCAATACTGTCTCGCAGGACCTCCTGGACCACCTGGCCCTGCTGGACCACCGGTATGTCCTGACCCCTGGGGTCATTTCCTGCCGCCGTCTCTAGAGAAAGAAGAGTTCCCTCTTCACAGGTAAATGTAATGCAGCGTCACAGAGCTGTAAACAGGTTTATTTACACTCTTCATTTCAGGGGCAGAACGGCTTTCCAGGAGTACACGGTCCCAAGGGAGATAAGGTGAGTCTGATTGGAGAACGAGAAGAGATTTTAATGTATTATTTTGGGATACACATGGGATAAACTCTGGAACCTGCATGCTGTCCTCTTCTCTCTGTAGGGGGATATAGGTCGGCCAGGAACAAAGGTAAGCCTGGAATAATCTTCAACAAGTGGAACAACATGGCCTTCCTGCTCTGGTTCGGGTCTGTGCCTTATGATCCTCTCTCTAAAGCATGAGCAGGCGTTTTAATGACAGCGATGAGGGCAGTAGGAAGTTACGCTGGGTCGGTCGCACCTCTCTGTCTTTTATCCCTTGTTTGTGCTGCATCATTTTTCAGTGTTCCACGGTCAGCACTTTAAGGTTAATTAATCTCCGGTGTATTAAGGCATGGCTTTGGTCCACCGCAGCACAGTCCGGCAATATCACTCAGTGCCGAGATCAGACATGGATCTCTTTACCGCAATGCAGAAATCAACACTGAGCTATTTCATTACACTGAGAGAGAGAGAGAGAGAGAGAGCGAGAAAGAGAGTTAGAGTGAGAGAGAGAGTGAGAGATAGAGAGAGATAGAGAGTGAGGGATAGAGTGAGAGAGCAATAGAGAGAGTGAGAGATAGCGAGAGAGAGATAGAGAGTGAGAGATAGAGAGAGATGGAGAGAGAGAGTGAGGGATAGCGACAGAGAGAGATAGAGAGACAGTGAGAGAGATAGAGTGAGAGAGTGAGAGATAGCGACAGAGAGAGATAGAGAGACAGTGAGAGAGAGCGTGAGATAGAGAGTGAGGGATAGAGTGAGAGAGCGAGAGAGAGAGAGATAGAGTGAGAGATAGCGAGAGAGAGCGATAGAGAGAGATAGACAGTGATAGAGAGAGAGATAGTGAGAGTTAGAGAGAGAGAGAGATAGAGTGAGAGAGAGAGATAGACAGTGAGAGTTAGAGAGAGTGAGAGATAGAGAGAGTGATTGAGAGAGATAGATAGAGAGTGAATACTATTAGTTCTAAAATAAAATAAAAATCTATTTTAGAATACTCCTGTCATGTTCCCGTTTTACATGTTTTAGAACATAATTAGATTAACAGCCCGCGTCATTACGTCACCGCGCCACGCCGTCCGACGTCCCTCCAGAATTTCACGTATCAACATACAGTTCGTCTTCGTTATGGTACCGTATACAGTTTTGGGTTTTCCGTTTTTTTTTTTTTTATATATGAACGCTTTAAGTGCAGTTAATTATTTGTCATGCTATACGTGCTAATAGAAAACTGCTTGAAGCGGTGGGTGTGTCCCAAATCGCGTAGTTACCGTCTATATAGTAGCCGAGCTACATGTATTTTTCCCCACTACAGGCCTATAGTAGGAAAGTATGCGATTTGGGACACAGCCGAACTCTCTTGTTCGCCGTAAAACGTAAAACTGCCGTGTGTGATTGTGTCCTGCCGCAAAATGCGGTGAAAACTCCCACACGACGTTCATAATGTGATTAAGGTGTTTACATGTCACTACTACACGTCCATAATGTGACTAAAACAGGAGTACTCCACCTGTCTTAATTAGATTATTGCTTACTTCGATTATGACCTTAATTAGATTAAGGTAAGTAAAAATTGCTGTTTACATGGTAGTTTCTTAATTAGAGTATGGTCTTAATCGGATTAAGAGTGGATTATTGTTGTCCATGTAAACGCATCTTATGTGTTTCCGCAGGGTCGCACTGGCCGGCCCGGGCTTCCCGGGAGGCCGGGCTCTACAGGACCGCCAGGTCCCGAGGGACCCAAAGTGAGTTCTTTTTTTTTGTTCGCACACACGCTAACACACTACAGCATTCATCATACTACCTTTCCAGCTCAAACCCCCAGACTGTGCTCAGAGTGGCACTCCCCGTCCACGTCTTTACACTCTGCTGTGGCCTACAGGGCGAGAAGGGAGACCATGGACTGATGGGACATCCTGGGATGAGAGGACCAGTGGGAGACAAGGTGAAGGCCGAATATGAACCCGTGTCTAGCAGAACGTTAGCTACATACTGTAGCAGTGAGGATCATGGAGCTTCTCCCATACGTCATTTCTAACATGATGTAGATGCATTTCTGACTGAGACTTCATTTACAACCATGATCCTCCTGCAAGTGTAGTTAAATATACAGCGGAGATCAAAAAGTCTACACATCCCTGTTAAAATGCCAGGATTTTTTAACATCAGAAAAAGGTGTGATTTTAACAGGGGTGTGTAAACTTTTATATCCACCGTATAGAGATGAACCCAAGTGAAAATAACCGTTCTGTCAGTTCTACTTATTTACAGTCTTTTCTTTTATTTATTTATTTATTTACCTTTTTTTTTTTTTTTTTTTTACCACAGGGACTGCCGGGATACAAAGGAGAGAAGGTGTGTTTTTCAGACAGGAATAATGTGGAACCGCTAGTGGAGCTACTGCAACATTAAGAGTGTCTCTAGCACGTTAATATTAACGTGTGTCACAGATCGGATCTGTTTTATAGGGTTCACACGCGGAACCAGGAGTTCCAGGTCCAAAGGGAGACAAGGTGTGAGAGAACTCATTTAAACACTGCAGGTTTAACTTCCTGCTTTATATGTAGTGTTGCTGAAGAGGATTGGGGAGAGGATGAGATGTCTCACTGTGTGTGTGTGTGTGTGTGTGTGTGTGTGTGTGTAGGGTGTAAGCGGACATGCTGGCATGTTTGGACAGAAGGTAAGAGCTGGAGGATTTTAAGCAGCATTGCTTTCTTTCATACGTTATAGTACTGTATATTGTTGTGTGTGTGTGTGTGTGTGTGTTAGTGTATGTTTGTGTGTCTCAGGGTGAAACGGGACTGAAGGGAGAGGCCGGCGTGACAGGGACGCGTGGTCCTACAGGACGCCCGGGCAAAAGAGGAAAGCAGGTGAAAACAAAACGAGTCTTGTATGTACAGTCAGGCCATAAATATTTGGACACGGACACAGTTATTGTGATTTTAGTAGAGTCGAGTCGAAATGAAATAATGAATATGAGTGCACGCTTTAATTCGAGGGGAATTTACATCCAAATCAGGTGGACAGTGTAGGAATTACAGCACTTTGTATATGTTGCTCCTCCCCTTTTTAAGAGACAGAATGTTATTGGACAGTCGGTTGCTCAGCTGTTCCATGTCCGAGCGTGTGTAAGCAGATAAGAGGTCTAGAGTCGATCAGAAGTGCGACGCTCGCATTTGCAGTTTGCTGTTGGCTCTCAATATGAAGTCCAAAGAGCTTCACTGCTTCATTAGGGCTGAAAAATCGATCAGAACAAACGCGTCAGAGCGATCGCAAAAACATTAGGTGTGGAGATCTACTATTTGCTGCCAGAAATTGATGGTGGTGGATGACCTGGTGAAGAAAAAAACCCCTTCACAACATCCTCCAGGAGGTAGGAGGATCTGTGTCAAAGTCAACAATCAAGAGAAGCCTTCAGCAGAGTAAATACTGAGGGTTTACCACAAGACGCCGTTGTAAAGCCTCATGTTCTTGACTTGAACGAGAGTTCGAATTCGTTGGCTCGTGCGTGCCGGGGTGGGGGAGGGGGGGTTCTCCTGTCTAGGGTCTTTGTGCTATTTCTGTCACCCACAGCATGAATACTCTACCCGAAGTCCAACTTCAGATAACGAGGGTGTAGATCGGATTCAGATGATTGAGGTGTCATGTACGTAATGTTTGTTACAATGTCTAACGACCAATTAAACACAAATACAAATAAAATCCATTGGTATCCTAAAGCACTGGACAGTCAAAATCATTACACACACACACACAAACACACACACACACCATGCTTGGCCTCACTTGTTCGGTTACCCGATCTTACTTGTGCTAAATCGGTCAGGAGGCTTCCGTGTTCTGTTGTGTGTGTCCCAGCGCGACCTCAGAACATTTTGGACCTGTTTCTGTGTCTTTATGTCTGCATACGTCACTTCCTCACTCACTCGCTCACTCTCTCACGTTGATCATGCGTCAGGAATCATTGTTTGTCTTATGTTTTAAAGTTATAACCTTGGCGGGTCTGTACTGTGCTTATGACTGGCTGCGTCATCTTGCTGTAGGTATCTAGAGCCTGTCAGGTTCTCAGTATCAGCACTAGAAACTAAAGAGGTGGAGGATCTCTACCTTTTCTGATCAACAGGGATCTAAAGGACAGACTGGACGCATAGGACCAATGGGACCAGCTGGCCCACCGGGACTGAACGGACAGCCAGGGCCCCCTGGAGTTCCTGCCTCAGGTGACCCAAAATAAGTCATTTCCATTCAGAGTTTATTATAAATAAATAACTAAATAAATAAATAACTAAATCATGACCTGAGCTCACAGACGCCCGTGATTGGCTAGCATCGCTTCTAATCGTTAAATAGAAACTTTGCCGGAAACTTCTGCTCAGGTCCAACAAGACAATACGTACAGTTCATGTAAAAAAAGATGCACGTGAAACAGTTGACGCGTCGTTCTTGTTTGGTATTTTTAGAGGAAACGAGTTCACAGCAGCACGCGCACGCTTCTCACGTATCCGCAATACGTGGCTATTATACGTGGGACCACACACACACACACACACACACAGTACACTGAATATGTGTGCAGTGCTGTATGTAGGCGGAGAGAAAGGTGAGATGGGGACGCCAGGTCCTCCTGGACCATGTGACTGCAGCTCGTTTGATACCAACGGCCCTGGAAGTGCATCACTGCAGCGCCGTGACAAATTCACCAAGGTTTCAGCGGTGAGTTCATGCTGCACACACACACACACACACACACACACACACACACTGGATTGAACTCGAATGATCTTACATGATTGGTTGTATTAAATGAGCTACATGTGATGTAGGGGAAGCAGTGCTCTACACGCGTCATCGTTCTGTCTGTAGATATTCGTGGTGAACGGTGAGAAGGAACTGAGCGACCTTGACACGGTCAACACTCTTGCTTTCTGCAAAGAACGAAAATCTCTCTACTTTAAAGACACGGATGGGTGGAAGCCGATTCAGGTACCATCATGTGCTCCAGCTCATGATTAAGTCGTGACGCTGCTTCAGGAGAGAAGTTTTCTAACGCCATAAAATCCCATCACCTTTTTCCTCAGCTACGTTTTTATTCTACTTTTCTTTTTAAACAGCTGCTCCCACTCCGTGCGATGGAGAGGAAGAAGAGAGCAGCGTGGGAGGAGTGTGGAGATGGAGAGGTGCAGATGATGAATGGAGAGGAGTGTGATGATGGAAACCAAGTGGTCACAGATGAATGCGTGGGTAGGTCATACGGTCGGAGACGAACGCGTTCAAACACACGTAGACGTCTACATATGCTAGCGGATAAGTTATCATCAGCGCATGATCCGTCTTTGTTTCATTGCAGGCTGTAAAAAGGCTTATTGTGGAGATGGATATCGCCACCACGGTGCTGAAGAGTGTGATGGAAAGGACTTTGGCTATCAGACGTGCAGGACGTACCTGCCAGGGCACGTACTCCACACACACACACACACACACACACACACACACACATACACACACACATATTTCAGATTTATGCTTCATTTATTTACCCACAGTAATGCTTACTATATGATGCTGTTATGGTGCCACAGAAGTTCCTCACCACTGTGCGTTCTCCACAGGACGCTCGGACAGCTCAGATGCACCGATTCCTGCATCATCGACTTGACTGGCTGCAAGTATGCCACCTGAGCTCCTGACGCCGTGTGTGTGTGTGTGTGTGTGTGTGCGTGTGTGCGTGCGTGCATGAGCACACATCCAGGTCAGCCTCTGGTTGTCACAGTGTGGAGCTCGCATCATGACGCGTTCTCAGTGTGGAGGTGTTTAATAAAGTTTATGACCGTATTTATTCATTTTTATTCATGTAAATGCATTTTATATTATTTATTCATTCTCTCATTTCATCATCATTAGAAATGCGTGTATGTGTGTGTGTGCGTGTGTGTGTATACAGTATCCAGGGGTGTACTCACTTTTGTGAGATACTGTATGAGTGTGTGTGTGAATATGAGTGTGTATGTGAGTATGTGAGTGTGTGAGTGTGTGTGTATACGAGTGTGTTTGTATGTGAGTGTGTGTATATGAGTGTGTATGAACCCGAAGTAAACGTGAGACGTCTAGGTTGATGTCTTCAAAGCCTGTTCGTTTGTGCATCATTCCACTTGGAATAAAGTTCTAAAGTGCAAACCTGGATATATAAGAGTCCAATCTCACAACTCTTAACATTGGATAAAATGACAAGGCATGCTCCGAAATGTTCTGAACATCATTCTGTGATGTGTAAATATATATCAATTAAAGAATAATCGACCACTGCGTGTATTTCATTAGCTAGAACTGCTGTGCTGAAGTGTGTGTGTGTGTATACTAAAAGAGCCAATGACCAGTCTTATTCCTTGCTTATTCTTACTATAATATATTCATATAAATATTGTTATTTTATTATTATATTGCAAGTACAATAACACGTGATTCAGTAGATTTACTTAAGTTACATATTATTTATTCAATAAGGGCTCAGATTTGTGAATTTCACACAGGGTCCAGGTGGTGGCACTGTTTCTCTCGACATTATATATATATATATATAATATATGTATATGTATATATATATATATATATAATATATGTATATGTATGTGTATATATATATATATATACATACATACATATACATATATATATATACATATACATATTATATATATATATACATATACATATATATATACATACATATACATATATATATATACATACATATACATATATATACATACATACATATACATATATATACATACATACATATACATATATATACATATACATATATATATATATATACATATACATATATACATATATATATATATATATATACACACACACACACACACACACACACACATATATATTATAAATAAAACTGTCCTAAAGTGGCACAGACAAAACCCAGTGATAAACTGTATAATCTGAATATGAAGCGCATGTGAACGTCTAATAAAAGCTACTGAGCTCATATTTCATACATTATCACACTGTGGAGTAGATTGTTAGCCAGCGTTCTGTTTGGATGTGAACTTGGGCTTTGTGAATAAGGTCGTGTGAAATAACAGTAAGTCAGTAGGTCAGACAGCATACTGCAACTGCAGGCGTGAACTAAGCTCCGGCTTTTTCTTTTTCTGACCCATACACTCTTTATCTCTTGGAATTACTAGATTAGACTGAGGGTAACGTCTGGGGGGGGGAAGTGTAAGCGTAAAGCAGAGTTATTTATGAACGTAAGAACGTATACTGACTGCAGTAAAGCGAAGGAGTTCCAACTCTTTACCATAACACAGTCTGGTGAGCATTTTCAGTTCAAGGTTAGGATTCTACACGGTTCTGAGGTTCGACTGGAGTGTGTATCCTGAGGGCCTGAGGTGGACCAAAGCTGGGCCTTTGTTCTCCTCATCATCATCAGCAAAGATGGCGATAACGAGAGAAACGTGGATCCGATCGTCTCATCTTAGGTGGGTCCTGGTGATGCCAGGAGCTTGTGATGACACTGTAGGGAGGAACGGTGACGTTCAGAATCAGATCACAGCACTGATTTCGGTCAAGATGTGATCGATATAAGAAAAAATGTCTCACCAAAAAGTGTTTCTTATTTGATTCAGGACATCAGTGTAAAGACAGTTAAAGTGTAGGCTGGTGTGTATCTGGGAATCTGCTTCCAGTGTGTGTGTTTAATATGAACGCACTTACAGACCTAAACTGTTTGACCTCTCTATACAACATACACAGGCAGACATGCTGTTATACCTCTGTTCTCTTTGCTTGGGTATGCTCGCGGAAAGGGCCTGAACACTTCAGGAGGAGGGAAATCTTCCACTGGGTGGAACTGAAACTTGGATTCAAAGTCATCTAAAAACAACACAGAGAAACAATAACGACTGCATCGTTAAAGAAGAAAACACTCCGACAGTTCACACACTGAAATCAAGCGTATACTGTAGATGGAGTCTTTTACCAAAGCTGTTCAGGTGTCCGTTCCTCATGGAGACGGGCGGAGCCGGGGGCAGAGGTGGGAGAGGGGGCGGGATTCTGCTGGACAACTCGGTGTTAGGAGAACGAGCCGGTGGAGCAGGGGGAGGAGCCAACCGACCAGCACCTGTCAATCAATTAGACAGATTGTTTTGGGGGGGTGCTAACGCGCTTCTTAATCTGACAGAAAGCCTTTTTTTTGTTTATCCAGAAATAAGAAACTCGAATGACACACACACACACACACACACACACACATCTCAAACGTCTTCATCTTTCCTTTATTGGGTTTGTACCTGCACTTCCAGGTACTGCAGGAGGTTTCCGGCTGGGGGCCGTGCAGGGGTAAGAGGGAGGCAGCAGAGGAACTGCAGGCCGGTACGTGGACATCGCGGGAGCTTTAGGTGGCGGCGGAAGTGGGGGAGGGGGCACAGATGCAGGAAGACTTGGTGTAAAAAACACAGGGAAAGGAGGAGGACTGTCCATGAAGTTGCCAAACTTAGCATCTATTGGTTTTGGAGAAGGAGGCAGAGGGTAGAACCTATCAGAAAGAGAGGAAGGTGGGACCAAGGGAGGTGGGGGTGGAGGCGGAACTGTGGGCATGGGAATGGAGTGAGATTGAACCGGCAACCACGTGGGTTTGGTGATTTGAGGAGGAGGAGGAGGAGGAGGAGGACAGGTAGAGAGAGGAGGTGGCTTGTTACTTGCATGCTCCTGATGAAGCAGTGATGGAGGTGGAGGAGGAGGAGTCATAGTGGGAGGACAGGATAGAGGTTTAAAACTTGGGGGAGTGGGTTGGCTGGGGGAAGGTGGGGCCGTGTAGGAAGAAACAGGACGTCTTTTAGATAGAGAAGAGGTCCTTTCTAAAGGTCTGCATGAAGGAGAGAGATCTGGAGTGCTACCCCTGAAACTCTCCCCCTGAGATGGCAGGTTCCACAGAGGCTGCTTCAGGCTGGCAGTAGAACCGGACCGAGTCACTTTACAAAAAGAGAATGACACAAACTTTATTATGTATTCGATTTAACATGCCTAATCTATTCTATCTTCATTCATTCATTCAGTACAGTGTGTTGCAGACGTACTCAAACCCACGTGAACTTTTCCACATTTGTAGTGATACATCCTGGAACTGAAATGGAACCTAACTGGGATTTTATGTCATAAATCTACACAAAATAGTCCATCATATTGAAATGGAAGAGGGCAGTATAGTTTACAATCCTTTTTTACTAATTCTAAAGGGTTTGCAAACTTTCAAGCACCGCTATGTGTGGAAGTAATCAGAGTAACATAAACTGAATTCATGTTCCCTAACAACCAAGTGAGTTTTGCACAGATCATTTGCATTACTGTTGAGATCAGTACACAGGTCTGACTTGAGCTGAACATGAAGGTTAATCTTTAAGTGATACAGCATTGGATCAGGACTAGATTGGGCACCTGGACGGTTCTTGTCTCTCTGTCCAACAGGCCGGAGGACAGGAAATCCTCCAGCAAAAAGTCCACTCAGAGTAGGTCCTTGTGTCGGTGTGGCACTGGTGCTTCCGCCTGCTCCACTATTACCATCCACACTGTGCACTCTGGGCTCTAAAGTTAGATGGGAAAGTACACACAACACCCAGCAGATTAGACCCAGTCTGATAAAGGAACGCATCCGATCTCTAATTGTATTTTACCTCCTTCTTCACCATCTTTAAACGGCCAGTGGTTTTGATGTCCATGTCTGTATAGATTTTAATCCTGCATTTCACTGGGATTTTGTTACACCCATAGTGGTTAGAGATAGTACTGATTATTATTTAGATATTTAGTACTGATTATTATTTAGATATTTAGTACTGATTATCACTGTCAAATTACGAGAAGTTTGTTATCATTTGGTGGCCTTTATTGTAAAAGTGGAGGGCTCCACACAATTGGTTGTAGGCTCACATTTATACCAGCTCACATTTCAGTTTCCAGGAGATGGTTTGGGACTGCTATTTTTGTAAACTTCTCCACAGCTGCAGCAACACAGGTTAAAACTGGTTTACTGGTGCTGGTGAGTACACGTTTATTCCTGCACTGATGAGCCTGAACTGAATCACGTGGCAGATTGCTCTGATTTGGACTCACTGTTGAGGGCGGGAGCACTGCGGTCATTGACCTGCGTCACCTTTTTCAGTCTGGCTCCCTTCCGAATGTCTGAGAGTAGTGCGCTGCGGCCTCCTTCACTGCACTGGAGTTTCGGAGGCTCAGTTTGGGGCTGGGAAAGAAAGAGAGCGCGACATGAGCTGGGAGACTAGTTTTTATTCAAAATGTGATAGCTGTAGATGTAAATACCCATATGCCACATTCTGTTGTTTATGAGACACTGAGTGAGATCCCCCATACTGGGGCGAAACAGAGCGCTCTGCACTGTTAATACACGATTAGTGCTGCAGATTTACACTGTGACTGAATTATAGAAAACGATTTCGGTGCTTGGACCCCTATTGTTATTTGACCTTTTCTTATGACTATTCTTCTTATTATTCTGGCTAGGGTGTCTATGGCAGCCCATAGAACCGTCTTGTAAAAAGTTGTGAAATTTGGCACACTGATTGGGGAGGGTCTAAGGAGTATTCTGACCAAATCTGGGCCAAGTGCTTCCAACGCTCTAGCGCCACCATTGGATCAAATTTCCACCTAATACGGAACTATGTTTATGGTCATAACTTTTGAACCGTGTGTCCAAAATTGAAAAGCCAGGCCTCTCTGGATTCGAGTTCAACGTCAATTCCTGCCTGTTTTTGTCCCACCTAATTTTCTTCCAATCAATGTCCAATCGTCACCAAATCTGGCTTGCGTTAGCTTCAAAGTAAGCCTCAGAAAATAATTTTAAATAGTCCAAATGACTTGTCCGTAACTGGCCAACGAATCTGACCTGACAGCAAAGCCGCCAAACAGGAAGTGAGTCTAGTATATCAGCAATGATTTTGCGCATGGACACAAAACTCGGTCGGCAGCTTCAGGACCATGACCTGAAGCTATGCAACAAATTTAATCCCAGCGCCACCTACTGGTCAGTGCTATTTTTGCTACTCCTCCTCTAAATCTTGTCCAATCTTCTCCAAATTTGGCTCACATCAACTTGAGAATCCCTTTACCTATAGTTATGGCTCTGCTTTCCTGTGATTGTGGTGCATCTGTGAATGTCCGGCTCACCGTGTCTGATTATATTCTAGAATTCAAACTAGCGATACCTGGACGAAGCTCTCAGCTCTAAAATAATGACTACTCGATACAGTAGGACTTATTTTGGGAACAACACAACGCAAACTCGATACATATACATATTAATGATGGAGAACTGTACAGTGTGCATGGGAGGGAGCAGAGGTGGCACTACACAGAGCGGCATCTCAAATGAAACATAAATTAACCAGGAGACCAGTGGAGAGAGCCAGTCAGAAAATGACACTGCTGAGCGTCATATGCCACTGTGTGTGTGTGTGTGTTTGTGTGTGTGTGTGTGTGTGTGTGGGTGTGTGTGTAATTTTAGCTCTAATTAATATTGCAAATCTGTCCAGGTGGTTTGCAGGCTGAACGTGCTAATAAGAAGTGACTGAGCACATTTCTGTAACTGTTTACATTTGAAATTTAAATGCATTGTGTGTGTGTGTGCGTGTGTTACCTGTAGGACAGCTGGTGGAGGTGGTGGAGGTGGTGCTGGTGGAGGAGGAGGAGGATGAGGAGGAGGAGGAGGATGGATAGGCATGGCTGCTCTCACGAATCTGCAAATAAAAGAATAGACATACTCTTACCCTCACATACCCTGATGTAAGCTGATTATTGGATATCCTCAAACTTTATAGCTCTCTAAATCCATGTAGTATCCATCAGCCACGGGGATTTCTAAAAGCTTCAGCATAAGCCGAGTCTTATATCCACATATATAAAGTTACAGGTTTCTTGGTTCTCCAAATCAGACATCTTCAGCTGGAATATCCATCCATCCATCCATCTTCTACCGCTTACTCCTTCTTCAGGGTCGCAGGGGAACCTGGAGCCTATCCCAGGCAGCATCGGGCACAAGGTGGGGTACACCCTGGACAGGGTGCCAATCCATCGCAGGGCACAATCACATACACACTCACACACCCATTCATACACTACGGGCACTTTAGACATGCCAATCAGTCTACCATGCATGTCTTTGGACTGGGGGAGGAAACCAGAGTACCCGGAGGAAACCCCCACAGCACGGGGAGAACATGCAAACTCTGCACACACATGGCCCCGGCGGGAATCGAACCCCGGACCCAGCTGGAATATCTTGGAAATAAACGTCCCTACAGTCCTGGAGACCTGCTTAGCCTCAAGAGTTCACTGCTCTAAAACACCTCTTCCAGCTCGTAGAAGGCTACGTTCTTACCTGGCGTCCTGGGTCCGATCATAAGTGCTAAGTAAAAGGTGTAAATTACAGGTGTCCAGTGTGATCACGCAAACAACCTTTGGGGATGCATATGACCACAAAGCATCTCAAAGCGTTCCAGAGTGCAATGAAGGACTGTTTAATCTACTGCATCACTGTCCTAGCTGGAAAATATGTACTCACGTTTGCTTTTCATAGCTTCTTTCAGCGTCTCGTCTCCTGTTACACGAGATGGAAATGTCTGAAACTGCGGAAACAGTTTTATATATATTATATATATATATATATATATATATATATTTTTTACCATTCCCACATTACCTCCTTCTGACTATGGTTGTGTTTTTCTACACATATCTCACGTTGTTCCTCGGTTCTCCATGTTGCTCACGCTGTACTGTTCCAAACACCAACATGACCACTATGAAGTCTATTGTTTCTTCGTTCCAGCCCATTTTCCCCCCTAAACTCGATGGTGTTGAGAGGCAGGAAATTTGTCCATCGTGACAACAGGAATGCAGCTTCCTCTCCAGGGTGAAACTATCCACTCTGTAACCTCATAGCCTGTAATGACTGAGAAGGCTGATCTCAGACCTGCATTTTAGGGGCTTCTTCCAAGGGCCAGAAGGATCAGACGCTTAACAATGGAGCATATTGTTTGGGAAGTGAAGCCTATCCTCCAGCAAGCCCACAGTCTTACAATGGAAGAAGCGAGGCATTCTGAGCTGAAAAACATCGCCGAGCAACGGAGCAGCCATTTCCTTAATGAAGAAAGTTATTATTTGCTTTTCATTGATGCATCTAATCATTAAACCTCGGATTAACCGAGGTTCTGAAATTCTGGTCTCTGCAGTTTGGTCATCAAACCTGATTAGGAGAAGGAGTGCAGATCATTAACTACGGGAAATCCTGTGGACGATTTTGACATTCTGGGAAAAGTTGCATTGCATGTTTAGCACTCGGAGAAAGTGTGGAGCTGAAAACAAACCGAGCGATTCTCCAGAGCCTCGTTAGGGAACGGGCTCACGGTGGAGATGACGCACGTGTTTCTCCTGAAGAACCTGCATGGAAAATTGAACGTGCCCGTGGCACATATGTAACGTAACGTCCCACCTGTGCTGGAGCAAGATATCCAGCAGCACGAGCTGTCGGGTTAGGACGATGTAGATCTAAAAAAAAAAAGTGACTGTCCCTTCTCTCTACTACGGGATGACACAGCTAACTAATAAACCAATTCAAAAAACCTGTTCAGTTTATATATATATATACATATATATATATATATATATATATATACACACGCAGGCGACCAACGACGTGTCAGGTCTTACAGAGCTCCAGAACACGTATCCCGGCCGAGGTGCTGGAAGTGTTGCACGAAGACACCATGGCAAACAGAACTGATTTATAATCCAGGTTTCATCCATCAAAAATAAATAAATAAATAAATAAATACAAATCAACCCGGTCTTTAAACATCCTTTGTGCTGTCTTTATATTATACAAAGCTCTTGGTGCTACTCTTACTTCCTGACCTAGTGAACTAGGATGTGTTTTTAATAAAGGGAAAGGGGGATTATGGAGTAGATGATGTCTGTACATCCGTGCGTTTCCCATGCGACGTCTGAGGGACGACGTGACTCCCTTTCGACTCCATGGTGCTGCTCTACACGTCCACCACACACACCTTCTCAGGTAACAGGAATGCTAAAAGGTACACGACATGTGCAGTGCTGGTTCCACCCCAGCACTGAGGAGAACTACAGTTATCTCTGAGTGGAACCAGGCTGCAGAACATCTAGAACAGCTTCTCTTCATGATAAGAACAATTTCACACACAGATCCAGCTGTTTATCCACGTTTACAAAACAGAGTGTACTTTACCTGAGATCAAAGCAAGCCTTTTCTTCTCAGTCTGGATGGAGCTCTCAGTGCAGATCCTGATCAGTGCTCACCTCAGCAGATCCTGTTACTCTCAGTTCAGCCTGGGTTCTTCTACTTCTACTTCTTCTTATTATTATTATTAAAACAAACTTTATCAGGCCGAAAAATACACACACAACTTGTTTAAGAGCTCTACAGACAGTAACACCGTGTAAACACACCTGTGTGTATGTTCTGGAGCCTGCACCGAGCTCTGCACAACACGGTTCACCGTCGCGAGCACTGGTGAAGTGTGACGCAACTTGAATGCCATATGCAAATGAGGTGGAGTGAGTGTGGAAGTGGGCGGGGCTACATGCATGTGGAAGAAAGGTCTCACCTGAGGTGCTGAGAATAAACACTACATTCTCGTGGGCCATTATTATTATTATTATTATTATTATTATTATTATTAACGCGTATAAAACAATTATGGCTTATAAAAGTAAAGAATGCTCAGGGTTAGTGATGGGCATTCAGTCAATAGTAAACAAATAGGACGGTTTAGGTTTTAGGATTCAGCATTCACTGTTAGCGGCATCCACATGAACACCTTTAACAACATTTAACAGTCACGTATTTGTGAGGATATTTTTAAAAAAATACTGAATGTACAGTATTATCCCCCCCCTAGTGGTAGAAAAGTGTAACAGCGTTCCCATCACACATTAATCATAACTGCTGGCTGTGGTGCTCACTAGAAAGTCTAGACATATGACATGTAAAGTAAAACCATTACATTGTATGTGTGTGTGTGTATAGATATATAAATATATATACATATATAAAAGACTCATGTAAAGACCTACCTCAAGTGATAGGGCTAGTGTAATATCATTTACACCTGATTATTATGAGAAGCTCCCATCCGATATAATCCATCTTAATAACATCAGCCCTGTTCAGAGAGTAATTACTTACTGCGGCATTGAGAACAAAGCGCGAGACAGGTCCTAGACGAACTGCGACTTAAATCATAATGAAGTCTATACATTGTGACTGAGCTTGCCTTGCTTGAAGAGTTCCATCCATACATCCATCCATCAGTTTTCCATACCACTTATCCTACACAGGGCCCCAGGGAGCCTTGAACCTGTCGCAGGGAACTCAGGGCACAAGGCGGGGGACACCCTGGATAGGGTGCCAACCCCATCGCAGGACACACTCACACTCACACACACACTTTGAGATCATATTCATTCATTCATTCCAATTCTGATGAGGCCCCATTTGAAAAAAGTTCGGACACCCCCTGCGTTAGATCGTTTACGTTCCGCAGGTCCCAGTAGCAGTAGTGTGAGCAGCATACTGGCTTTTTAAAGGGAAATTGTTTACCATATATGGCGATTTTTTTAAAGCTGTGTGGTAAACGCCAATTTTCTTGTGAGAAAGAGAGAGAGAGAGAGAAATGCTGTGACACATTACTTGTCAGGTGTAAAGATGACAGCCCGGAGCAGAGTGACTAACATTACGGCACACTAAGAGGACGTGAAATGCTTTAGCCGTGAACGCGTCTTTTACTGACGTTCAGACTACTCCAC